>NC_081570.1:104409637-104469276 GCF_022355385.1 Mustela nigripes | reverse complement strand
TTTTTTTAGATTTTATTTATTTATTTGACAGAGAGATCACAAATAGGTAGAGAAACAGACAGAGAGAGAGATGAGGAGAAGCAGGCTCCCTGCTGAGCAGAGAGCCCCATGCAGGACTCGATCCCAGGCCCCTGGAATCATGACCTGAGCCGAAGGCAGAGGCCTAACCCACTGAGCCACCCAGGTGCCCCTAGTATGGAGGTTCTTAAAGAAATAAAAATAGAGCTACCATATGATCCAGCAATTCTACTTCTGGGTATTTATCTAAAGACAAAAACCTTAATGTATCCTTATATGTTCGTTTCAGTATTATTTATAATAGCCAGAACATGGAGCCAACCTAAGTGTCCATTGATGGATAATGGATAAAGAAATTGTGACTTGTATAAATATACACCAACACACAGACACACACTGGAATATTACTTGGCAAAAAAAAAGAAAAGAAAGAAAGAAATCTTGCCATTTGCAACAACATGGATGGACCTTGAGGCTGTTGGGATAAGTGAAATATGTCAGACGGAGAAGGACAAGTATCTTATGATCTCACTTATATGTGGAATCATAATTTTTAAAAAAGCTTATTGATAAAGAGAATAGATTGGTGGTTGCCAGAGGCAGGGGGTAGGATGTGAACAAAATAGAAGGGGACCAGAGGTACAAATTTCTAGGTATAGAATAAGTAGTGGGGATGTAATGTATAGCATAGTGACTATATCATCAGGGAAATGTAAATCGAAACCATAAAATTATTATACTTCATTATAGTAACAAGTAACTAAAGTATTATAGTTAATATATTACATATTTACAAGTTGCTAAGAATGTAGATCTTAAAAGTTGTAATCACAAGAAAAAAATTTTGTAACTATGTTTGGTGATGCATGTTAACTAGTCATCTTCTGGTGGTCATTTATAATATATAAGAACATCAAATGATTATATTGTACACCTGAAACTAATACAATGTTCATGTGAATTTTACCTTAATAAAAAACAAGAAGTCACTAAGTCCAGCCTACACTCATAGGAGGATCATAAAACAATTGTGTACATTTTTTTGGTGTGGACATATTTTAAAATACGTAGTCTAGTTAGCTTTAGGAATAGGGAGAGTCTAATATTGGCTACTGTCATTGTTATATCAATTGAGCCTAATAAAGTGGGAACGAGGGGGTTAAAATTATGTAACATGTCAGTTATGTCTCAGTAAAGCTGGACGAAAAAAGTGCATATCGTTCACAAAACAAGAGATTTAGGAGAAAGATTTCTTGTCTGTCTTTTGCCCACTATTGCTTTGGGTAACAAAGATCAACTCCCTAATATAAAGGACTGGGTAAGTATGCCATCCTTAGTGTTCAGAATGACAAGATTCAGGTGTGTGTATGTTTGAGTTTGTTTGTGTTATAGGCAATTGAAACACCTTTTGAGGGCTGATATAGCATGTTGATAAATGTTGGTAAAGTGGGATTATTATCAAAAAAAATTTTTTACAGGGCTTTTTGAATAATAGCTTACACAGAAATCCAGTGTGTAAAAACATTTAAAAATGGAACTACTGTTGTTACAGGATGGGCCCAGATCCCACTGATTTAGCATCCCTTTCAGCCTCGCTGTCAGGGATCCAAGGAACATCATTTGAAAACTACACCATGTAATCAGTCCCTTTCAAGCCTAATTCACAAAAAAATCTATTAATACGTAAGATGATAGAGCTCATCAAGAGCCATAATAGCAGAATAGCCCTTTACCACTTTACCAGTTAGGAGACTGATTTCTGGTGTTATCTGCTATATAATGGTCAGTGAAAACCCATCGTGATTTGGAGAAGTAGTCGATGATTGGTCAGCCATTGATATCTGTAGAATACTTTCATTAGTCTGTTGTCTCACCTAACTGTTTTTTCCTTCAACAGAATAATACAACAGATCTTTACAGGATTCTTTGCAAATTCTGCAATTCCTGGATCCTCACATCCTTTTTCCTGGTAAGTAACTAAATGCCCTGTGCCTTACTTTGCTGGAGTAGCAGCAGCGTTTTAGGTATCCATACCATTGTGAGAGAGAGCAAGAGCTGCACAGGTGAGTATATAAAGATATGATTGGCATACTGTTAGATTGCCTTTATTTGCTGAGCCCAAACTTAAATCAGAACTTTTTTTTATTTTTCAGTCTCCTGAGGGCCATCCTGGTCCCCCAGGATGTCCAGGCACTGGATGTGTCGGTTTTGGTTCATATTCTGGCCTGAGAGTTGTGTTGAGAGGGGAATGAGACAGTCCCACCAGGCCTGGTATCTGGACTTTGCAGGTTTCTTTTCTAGCTCATATGGGAAGATTTTATTCCTTAAGAATTTCTGTAATTAAGAACATGTTGCTTAACTTTCTATTCTCAAAGTAAGAAGGTTTGTCAGAAGAAACAAAGGCTGTAATTCAGTATCAGAGTGACACTTAAGTACGATAGGGGTTAAGATGGAATTTCCTCTTGTCTGGACAATTACGTGCCCCTTCTGTCTCTGCCCCAGAAGGCTCCTTTGCTCAGAGGACCTCAGTCCTTCCACACAGTTACCCTATTTTCCAGCTGCTCATTTCTTTTAACGTGTTCCAGCCAAAGAGTCTGGGCATCTGTTATCCAGGGTAGTGCACAGGCAGCTCCAGAAAGAGGTGCTGCCAAGTTCCTTTTGTAATTGCTCTAAGTTGTGATTCAGAGAGACTGCTGTGGCTGTTACTCGACTTGAAAGCTCCACATTGTCAAGGGCCACGGGCAACTTCTTTGAATGAAGGAAGTCTGCTATAGATTTTGGCCAATCACAAAGGGAAAACTCTCTTTAAAAAGCAGCTCCATTTATGTTTACTGTAAGTGGGCACAGAGAAGACAAACTTTTCTTAGCCAGTAGGCAATGAGTCACACTTTTTGCTTTGGTGTGTCATGTGGTATTTTAGGTAGCTTCACATTTTATGTTCTATTCGGTTAAATAAAAATTCCTTACTTAAGAGAATAAGAGACTACTTCCGGATAATCTGTTTGACCTTTAAATATTGAGAAATTCTTTGCCTCTTGATTTTAGAGAACTAGTGACTTTCCAGCTCAGAGGGAGAGCAGGATCTGCCAGTATTTTCTGTGGTGTAAGGCAGAGACTGGTCACTCCATCTAATGCTGTCTGTCTCATCTCCTGTGTAGGAGCGGGATGCTGCACTCCAACCCTGGGGACTATGCCTGGGGTCAGACAGGGCTTGATGCCATTGTAACCCAGGTGAGGAGCTACCTTTTGAGGGTGTCTGTTCAGTGTGTCTCATGGTTCCACAGGCTTCCTGCTTTCCTTCTGCTACTTTCTGAAATGGCAGTCACTCTGCTTTCCCTAGTATTTTGAGCTTGTGGGTTTCCATTTTACAGAAGGAATAAATGGTTTATGGGTTTAGTTTAGCACCCATGTACCTTCTAGGTGCTAGGGACTTTTTGGAAGATGGCTTTACCTCCATAGGAAGAAAAGACTTCTATAACAAACAGTATTTTGTATTTTTGGCCTCTTGTTCAGTCCTATGAGTTTTTTATAAACAAGTGCTTCACAAAAGAGGAGGGTCTCCTCACATGTTGAAGCAGGGGTTTCTGCTAGTTGGAGCAAAGTAGGGGAAGGAAGCAGAGAAAAAGGTATTCCCATGCCATGTATAATTGCTCCCACTTATTTATGTTTATTTTAATTTAATTGGGTTTTCATTTCCCTTATGGATTGCTGAGGATAGAAAGCATGTCATTTATATCCAAATCTTCTCATAAGTAGTAATTTACCTATTTCTTGGCTTACTTTATGCTACTTTCCATACTCCCACCCTTTTTTTCTTCCAGCAGAATGAAAGTTTTAGAGCAGTTAAGTATTACTTTTTGTTCAGTTATAGTTTTATTCCTGACATCACAATCCTTATGCTGCCTCTGAAGTTGCTTTATGCCCAGAGGCGGACCTTGCAATGACAGTTTTATCTTTAGACTTACACTATTGTCACTCTGAAATTGTAAAGGAATTATGAGTGTTCTGGAAGCAGGAAAGAGGAAACCGAAGCCTCTCAGAGCCTTGCAGAAATAAGAGCAACTAACATTTCTTACATATGTACTGTTTATTCTCAGTTGGAGGAGCTCCCTCTCCAGGGATAATCTCTGCCACTTCTTCTTTTTCTTTTTCCTTTTTTGTAGCTTTTGGGACAACTGGAGAACACAGGGCCTCCCCCAGCTGACAAGGAAAAGATCACATCTCTTCCAACAGTGACAGTAACTCAGGAACAAGTTGGTAGGTTCAGTTCTATACTTACTCTGTCAACTTCTGATTCAAAATTCCAGCATCTTCCTATACTAAGGATCTTCAGGTGAAGCTATAGCACTCCTAAAATTCCTGCCTGGGTGTCATATATTTAAGATGTCTGCCTTTTCATTAGGGTTAGTCATGTTGATACAGAATTGGACAAACCTTTTTTTAAATTATAAAGAGAAAGAAGGCTAAGTTAGGACAGTTGCTGATGTTGCACAGTTTTTAATAGAGAAGAGGGAGCTCCAGGGATAGACCATTTGGTGAAGGGTTATGTATGTTTGTTTGTTTTGAGGTAGGCTCCATGCCCAGTGTGGGGCTTGAACTCATGACCCTAAGATCAGGAGTTGCATACTGTACTGACTGAGCCAGCCAGACACCCATTTTTAATATAGTTGGAAATCATTATGATAAAGGACAGTTCAGAAAGTTACAGACTTTATCTTACGTTTTTAGTACATGTAAATCTGTATGACTTTAATCTTATGGGAACAAGGGAGTTTTTTGTTTTTACCTTTGGAATGTTCCTTTTTGGTTATTATTACTATTTTTTAATAAGCAGGTGTACAGTGTGTGCTCAGGATAGAAGTAGAGCCCATGCTTTGATGTTTTGTGGAGTCATTTTGACCTTGGTATGTAGATTTCCTGGGGCCCAGGAGAAGGGTCTACAAATGTTGAAGGCTGAGAATTTCTTTTATGAGCCAGTAAGTATTTCCTCAGCAGCCGCCATCTCCTTTTTCTAGGTGCCATGGAGGAGACAAAAGAGGTACAAGATAAGCCTTGATTTCTTGAAGAGCTTAGCAAGGAAACCAAGACTCAACTGAACTATTAGAAAACAGTATAAAAAATAGTATTGAGCAGATGATACAGAGAACGAGAAAAAATGGGGGGCTGGGAATTTGTTTCCTATTTACTTGCCTGATACAATTAGGTACTTTAGACACAGATATTATTTTTAAGCACTGAAGGAATTTAGTGACAAGGAACATTATATTGAACTAAGCAGTTCTTTCCCCACAAATTCCAGATTAAGTTAGAGAAGATTTTGAAGACAGGATAGGCCATCTTAGAAGGGTCATTTTGCTCAAGGAAAAATATGAACCAATGTGAGAATGTCAACATGGACATAGTGTCTCAATCAGGTATAAGGAGAGTCACCTTATTAGCCCTGAAATAGAATCTGGTTTGGGGTTAGTGGGAAGCGTGACTGGTTAGGGGCCAGTTTGTGTGGACCTTGAAACTGGCAGAGTAGTTAGGGCTGGATATTTTAGATAGGAGGCAGGTTTCATAGCTCCCCAAGTGGAGGATTGCAGAACTTTAGGTAGTCTTTAGAGATGATTAGTTTAGAGGTGGTGTCTCAAATAGATTGGAAGGCAAAGAAGGCAGAAGCAGGGATTTAAGGGGCTGCTGCCACATGTTGGGGGTGCAGCTAATGGTGGCAGTGCTGACAGACAGGGAGGGGTAGACTCAGGATCGTTTTGAAGAAAGGCTTTCCTCACTGATTGCATAATAGGATAAAGAAGGGAAGAAGGTCAAACAAAGAGTACAGAAGGTTTTGCAGCTGGGGAACCACAGAGCTGGTGCTGCCATCTGGCAGGGGTGGGGGAATTGTGAGCAGGCCCCAGTTGGGTTATGGAAGTGATGTGATATTTTTAATTTTAAACATGTTGATTTTGAGTTATCAGCTGGGAATTCAAGTAAAGATGAGCTGGGGATTGCTGTGAAGCTAGTATTAGGGAAAAGTAGCTGGTTGCAAAGCTTAGGAAAATTTGGAGGGTTGAAAGCTAGGGTCGAGGATACTAATACTACCTGGTGGATTGTTCCAATAGACCAGACATTAAGAAATAATAGCTAGAATTGAGGTGAAGGTGTTAGGGAATAGTGGAGAGGGAGTAGTAAATCTATTAAGTGGTAGTCTCACTCCAGATCCTTGACTGCTGCTATGGGCACGTCGCACACCCTGGCCACTGGAGAGAGAGACTGTCTGGTATTGTTAGCCAGACTTGGGAAACTCTGACTCCGCTGCCTGGTACTCCCAATTTAGTTTGCGGCTGTTCCTCACAAAGTGTTTCTTGTCTCTAGACTTGGAACCTGAGCTTTCCTTGGGCTTTGCAATTCTGCAGCACCACCTCCTGGTATAGCTTTTAATTAACAACTTGTACAGAGGCTTTAGGACAACCACCCTGAAAGAGAATGCAGAGTGTGGAAAATAGGGTAAAAGTGGCTTGAGATACTGACTAAGAGGCCCCTTTTTTTTCCTAAGTAGACACTTGAGTCACTTATACTAAGTAGAAACTGCTAGAAGTCTATCACACGTCTGGGAAGATGTTTTTCCTTTTTCACTTAGCAAATAATCTAAGCCTGGGGATATTTTTTTCCAAGTCTTGACTTTGAAAAGTAGACCTTAATAATTTCTATGCAGTCCTTACCTAAGCCCATTCATGTCCCTGTCTACTATCATGTCCTCCCGCATTTTGAAATAAAATTCCTGCTTCCTACCTTCTCCAGTGGCTCGGATGCACTTTGTATTTTTTCTTTATGCATTCCTTTGGTTAAAGACTGGGCTGGTTTTTTCTTCTTTCCTTTTGCTCACTTACTTTAGAATGCATTTCCTCCTCCAACAGATATGGGTTTAGAGTGTCCAGTGTGCAAAGAAGATTACACAGTTGAAGAGGAAGTCCGACAGTTACCCTGCAACCACTTCTTCCACAGCAGTTGTATTGTACCATGGTTAGAACTGGTGAGTATAGACAGCTGTCATATGTGATGGGCTGTCTCTGCCAGTCCCATCTCTTCATGGGAGCGGGGGGAGGCGGTGGTTTGGAGTTCATAGAAAACCAAGCAGAGCAGATATTAGTCCCTGGCTAATTCCTGCTGGTGCCATTACCGTTTTTTAGATCACTGTGTGTTTGGAACTTCTCTGACCACTAGTTACCAAACCACAGCCTACAGGTCCTGGGCCTGCCACCTGTTTTTGTAAATGAACTTTTGTTGGAACATAGCTACGCTTATTTGTTGACAGTTGTCTATGGCTACTTTTGTGCTGTGTCAGCAGAGTTGAGTGCTTGCAATATAGGTGGTATATCCTATGAAGTCTAAAATATTTACTATCAGTCCCTTCACAGAAAGTTTGCTGACCCCTGCCATCTCAGGCCACTTTCTTTATCTCTTTCTTTCTTTATTTTTCTTTTCTTTTCTTTCTTTTTTTTTTTTTTTTTAAGATTTTTTTTATTTATTTGAGAGAGAGCATACATGTGGAGGGGGGATTTGGGGAGAGGGGAGGGAGAGGGAGAAGCAGACTCCCCACTAAGCAGAGAGCCCGACACAGGGCTCAATCCCAGGACCCTGAGATCATGACCTGAGCTGAAGGCAGACGCTTAACTGACTGAGCCACTCAGGTGCTCCCAGGTCACTGTTTCTGGTTAGTTCTGTTTGGTGATGTGTGGTAGCTGTTGTTAAGTTGCTGTCCTAGAATTCTCTCTGGCATTTCTGTTTAAATTCTTTCGAAGATGTCCTGGTGTTATACCTTCGAGCCCAGCATGCACTGTGTGAGAATACATGCCCTTTCTGTTTTTCTGCCTGCCAGCTCTCAAGATTTCTTAAAGTGTTTAGCATTTCCAGCTTCTCAGGTCATGCTATTTACTAGGCATTTTACTATTTACTATTTACATGGTATCTTTGTGTTTCAGCACGACACGTGTCCTGTATGTAGGAAGAGCTTAAATGGTGAGGACTCTACTCGGCAAACCCAGAGCTCTGAGGCCTCTGCAAGCAACAGATATAGCAATGACAGCCAGCTACATGACCGATGGACTTTCTGAAGCTAAAGCCTGCATCTGAGCCAGGGCTGTGGTAGTCTTCTTATCACAGCTGTCAATTGTATCAAAACAAAAAAATAGTAGGTGGATTTAGGAATTGCATAAGAAACCCCAACCCATAATATTAATGCAGTGAGTGTTTTTCTTCTCTAAATTTAAAGTTAGTATCTGCAGATGGAATCGTATCTACAACCAAATGCCTCTTATTCCTGAATTCAGAGTGATACTTTTTTAAGTGTGAAACTTGATTATGTGGGTTTCCCCCGCCAGAATAGAATCACTTTACCTTAAAGTCTAGCTAGGGTCCCACTATCTGTCATGTTCTCCTGTAGTGGATGTTACCACCTCCTTCTCTAACCTCTCCCCTATCATTAGTATATTTTATAGTACATGCAGTGGAACCACAGCCCTAAAGTCCGCTGATACAAAGTCTTCCTGTTTTAATTGTACAAAAGCATCTACTCTTGGCCACAGAAGCCACAAAGCAAGAACAGATTAATTCAGGAATCTGAGACTAATGATTTTGTTTTGTTTTGAATTCTCAGAAAATCAAAGGAAAATTAGAGTGGGGAGGAAAAAATGGCTGATCATTGTACTCTTTGATTTTCTCATTTTAATTTTTAAAGACTACTTCACAAGGTGCAGTTTCTGCAGAAGCCAACATGACATATCTTAGGAATCTTAAATTGGTGGGAATCTGATTCTGGTTCCCTTTTGAAAATGGGTTGGGCAGCATATAGGCACAGAAGAAAAGGCATTTGAAATCTTTGGTTCTGAGGTTCCTTTAATAACCCCCAACTCATTGTTTACTGCCTTTTGTCATGGAGACCTTAAGATAATTTCCCTCAGAAATAGAATTATTTCATTACTGCTTCTACAGCCAATTCACTGTTTTTAGTAATTCATTGGCCTTCAGGAATTGAGATTTCACATTGTCTCATTTTAATTTTTTAAGCCCTTTTATCATCTCTGAAATCTTTCTGTTCTGCTTGATTCTGGTTGTACTTGGAATCAAACTGATTATTGTGATCATGCCTAAAACAGCTTGGCCTTGGAGAGGTGGGCCTTCTATTTTCAGCCTAACAATGTCTCATTGCACATGCACATGCTCTTTGAAGCATTTAAGTGTTTAAAGTTGAATAAATGAAGAAGATCAAGAATGTTGTTGGAACTTCAGAGTCTCAAAAGGAAATGATGGGGGCATGTAACCACTGTTAACTCAGCATAGAGGGTGATGGGGGCTCCATTTGTCTGGTCACATCAGTCCTTCACAATTTGGAATGATTTGAACAGGAAGGCCACTCTTTGGTGAGTGTCTTTCTTGGATCGGAGTCTTTCTTCAGTTTTTGCTGACTATCATACACTGGTTTTGGGGTGAAGGAAGGGGGTTAGGGATATCTTTGTACTTTGGTAGAAGATAAAGAAGTAGGGGAGGGAAGAGAGAAAGTGGGAGAGTGGCTTGCTGAATTAACAGCCTGCCTGTAGAATTGTGACCGTAAGGTCTGATTCATGTTGGGCCCAGGGAACCAAAGATGTTTTCTCCTCTGCCTCTTATGTAATATCTCTGCAGAGATCATTTTTTGGAGAATGTGAGCTATTTACTATGGGTATCAGTGTGTATCCTGAAACTACAGATTGGTTTGAAGGTGGAGGGAAGCTTGGGGAGAGGGGTGAGAGGTAGATTCTGAATATTTAATTGCCACTACGTAGATGGAGAAAGGCCATGCTGAAGTTGGAGCACATCTCAGTTTTCAAGTAGAATAGTGTCCACTCTCTCAGAAAAATTATGACAGCCAGAAATTATTGTCTCTCTGTTAGAGTCTAGAGATGCCAGGACAAACGATTGTATTTTTACTATGACTAGAAAACTAGAGAACCAGAAGGGATCTGAGTAGCTCACAAAGGGTCAGAAACAAAGTATTGGATTAGGGGGTTACTTTTTCAATACACAGAATAGTGTCAGTCTCAGTTATCTGAGATTTTGATAACTTTCTTTGCTCTGATAGAGGTCACGAGGCTCCTTTTGCTATTTCCTGTATCCTTTCCACTTAATGATTCTGTAGCGTTTCTTCCTAGGAGCTATCTTGGAGTTTAAGGTTAATTTAGGATAAGGAGTGTACTAGGGTTCTCCAGAGAAACAGAATCAGCAAGGCAGTAAAAGGTGTGTGTGTGTGTCTGTGTCTGTAAAGAGATTTATTATAAGGAATTAGCTTGTGTGATTAAAGAGGCTAAGAAGTTTTAAGAACTTCAGTCACCCAGCCAGTTGATCTTAGGGTGTAGTTGTAGTCTGATTCCAAAGGCCTGAGCACTAGGAGAGCCAGTGGTATAAATTCCAATCCAAAAGCTGGTGGAAGTTTTGAGACCAAAGAAAAGCCAGTTTGTTTGTTTTTTTAAAACATTTTATTTATCTGAGAGAGAGCAGAGAGAATGGGAGAAGCAGACTCCCTGCTGAGCAGGGAGACGGGAGCAGGGCTTGATCCCAGGACCCCGAGATCATGACCTGAGCCAAAGGCATGTAGTTAACTAACTGAGCCACCCAGGTGTGCTGAAAAGCCACCTGTTTTAGTTTGAGTCGAAAGGCAGGAAAAGATGAATGTCCTAACTCAAATAGGCAAGGGGACTTCTCTCTCTTGCTACTGGAGTATCAGACATTGTGTTCTAGTTGGGCCTTTAATTGATGGGATGAGGCCCACTGACATTGAGGAGAGCAGTCCACTCTAATTAGGCTACCAATTCAGATGTTAATCTTACCAGATATACCCTCACAGACACACCCAGAATAATCTGTGACCAAATATTTAGGTACTCCTTGGTCTGGCGAAATTGACATAAAATTAGCCATCATAGGAGGGAAAGTAGAAATGCACAAAGGGAGACAAAGCATGGGACTCTTGATCATAGGAACAAATTGAGGGTTGCTGGAGGGGAAGACGGCTGAGGGGTGCCGGGTAACTGGGTGATTGACGTTGAGGAGGGTATGTGTTGCAATGAGCACTGGGTATTATATAGACTGATGAATCACAGACCTGTACCCCTGAAACAAGTAATACACTATATGTTAATTAATTGAATTAAAAAAAAATACAGAAATGCACACAGCAGAGTGATACCCATCCCACTTAAGTTTTGCCAGATAAACAGTGTGTCTCTATGAGAAATGTCTGCTTTGATTAGAGACCTCAGTAATAGGGTTGAAAAGTAGAAGAAATACATATGCGTCAAGGGCAAATTTGCTGTGTGCAACGTACCTATTTTTTCCTTAACCAAAATTAACCTGGAAGTCTGAGATGCGTCCCATTTTAGGAAGAAACATTGCAGATTCATTGATCTAATACCGGAACATGGCTTGGGTTAAGAGTTAGTTTTTAGGAATGTCTTGCTCTTAAATGTTTCAAACAGTTTTGGATATAGTGCCCAAGGCAGAGGGCTGCATAATCCGTACTTACATAACTTCATTCCTATACAGTTGGAAGGTTTACAGACTCAGGAATCTGGAGCCTTGATAGGAGTCAAAGGAGAGATGATTTAATTCTTCCTGATTGTCAGAATAGGAAACAGTTGCATTTTCTGATCTTTAACCCTTACACTTGAGGCCTTTATGTTCATATTAAATGGCCTGTGGATTCCATGCAGAGCCGAACTTGGCTCTGCCAAGATTATTTTGTTTTGTTTTTGAGAAAGAGAGCATGTTCACACAGTGGGGGAGGGCAGAGCAAGAGGGGAAAAGAGCGTGTAGCGTGGAGCCCAGTGAGGGGCTGATTTCACAACCCCAAGATCAAGATCATGACCTGAGCCAGTTAAGAGTCGGAGGCTTAACTGACTGAGCCACCCAGGCACCCCAACAGATTTTTTTCTTGTTTATGAATGACTTTTCTTCTTTATCTTCCCTTTGCCCACTATAGTTTGAAAATAGAGGGGTGCCAGGGTGACTCAGATGGTTAAGTGTTTGCCTTTGGCTCAGTTCATCTCCAGGGACAGGGATCGAGCCCCACATTGGGCTCTTGGCTCAGCAGAGTCTGTTTCTCCCTCTGTCTCTGCTCCTGCTTGTGCTCTCTCTGTTCCTCAAATAAATAAATAAAATCTTTTAAAAAACATTTTTTTTTTATAAAGAGGGAAGAAAACTATTTTGTTAGCACATAATTAGGAGGGAATGTCCTAGAGATTGGTAAGCTTACAAGTTGGGAACTGAAAAGGCAAATCCTTGCTGGCCTCCAAGTGATGATTGCTTCTTGGGTAGTTTCCAGGGATTTGTTCAACTCAGGTTCCTACAGGTTAGCTGGCTGGATAGAACTGGGAAGTTGGGTGGGAAGAGAAGAGTGGTGAACATTTAGCTGAGATCTCGAACGTCTTTAACACTTTTTTTTTTTTTTAAGATTTTATTTATTTATTTGGCAGAGTGAGAGATCACAAGTAGGCAGAGAGGCAGGTGGGGGGGGGTGGGAAGCAGGCTCCCTGCTGAGCAGAGAGCCCGATGCGGGGCTCAATCCCAGGACCCTGAGATCATGACCTGAGCTGAAGGCAAAGTCTTTTTTTTTTTTTTTTTTTAAAGATTTTATTTATTTATTTGACAGAGAGAGATCACAGGTAGGTAGAGAGACTGGCAGAGAGAGAGAGAGAGCGGGAAGCAGGCTCCCTGCTGAGCAGAAAGCCCCATGTGGGACTCGATCCCAGGACCCTGAGATCATGACCTGAGCCGAAGGCAGCGGCTTAACCCACTGAGCCACCCAGGTACCCCAACACTTTCCCAGCTGGGAGCAGGAAGAAAGAATAACTCTGCCTTTAAAAATTCATTTTCCCTCAGAATTCCTACTGCCAGTTCCCTAAAGAGTTGGGAAATGGGGAAAATCCAGAATGGCATTTTGTCCCTGTTGTTGTAACTCCTGAACTCTTCCTTACAGTGTTTTAATTTATAAGAAAAAGGTGCATCTCTAGGCAAGAGATGCGGAGACGGCTATAAATGAAATAGCTTCCTTAGCTTATTATAAATTTTAGTTGTCAACATTTGCAGCAATTGAACAAGTGCTTATTAGATGTTTTCTTTGAGCAGTACACTCTCTGGTCCAATAATTATTTCTCAAGTTCGAAGGAAGTTTTCTGGGGAAGAATTTGTTTTTTCCCCCGATAACTCTCACTTTGGTTTAATAGCTAATAGGAGAAAAAAAGTCCTTGTTTATGTCTTTGTGTTTCACATTTGTATGTGTGTGTGTGAGAGAGAGAGAGAAAGAGAGAGGATATGTGCGTTAATGGATATACGTATAGATGCACATATCACAGTAGAGGAAGAAAGGGATGTGGTGGCCACTGGCATAATGTTAGCAGGTACAGCAGAGGGCTGGAGCCTCAGTGCAATTCTCTCATTATACATATACTTCAGGCCCTTTTGTTTCCATAGTTCTCTCTTATGGGGCATTGTTGGCTTGGTTGCCAGCCAGACATCCTGCTATATGGTATGAGGCCCAAGGGATTCACTGGAGGTAAAAGCCTTGTCATTTCTAAGGGTTGAGGGGGAAAAAGGCTTTGAGGATAGCCTTTCTCTGTTTCTGTAGTAGTAGAACACAAATACGATTATCTATTGCTTTTTAATTTTTTTTTCTTTCTTTTTTTTTTTAAGAAATTACTGTTACCAAATTGACTTTTCTCTTGACCTTCTGCATGCTTCAGTTTCTTTCAGTCTGATATCCACTTGCTCTTTCCTCAAGCAAATTATATCAGTCTTAACAAAAACTAATCAGGAGGGAACCGTAGTATGTGTCTGTTTCAAACAAAAACCAAACAGCCTTTGGGGTGTTGGAAGGGAGGGGCTCTTCAGACTTGGTTGTTAGAGCAGATCTAGGCTAGCTGGTGATGTCTGTGAAGGAAGATGATTTTAGTGGGAGGAGCAGGATAAATAAATAGTAGCTTGAGAGGAAAGCCCTCTTCGGTTTCTGAGGTAAAGAGGTGGGAAGATGAGAATGCTTTTCATCAGAATAAACCAACAGGGATTTGGGAGTTAGGAGAGTAGACTTTTTTTTTTTTTTTTTTTAAGATTTTATTTATTTATTTGAGATAGAGAGAGGAAGAGAGAGCACAAACTGTTGTCAGAGGCAGAGGGAGAGGGAAAAGCAGACTCCCCACTCAGCAGGGAGGCCGATGTGGGGCTCCATCCCAGGATCCTGGAATTATGACCTGATCCTAAGGCAGATGCTTAACCAACTAAGCCACCCAGGCATCCCTGGAGAGAAGACTCTTATTAAGAGTTTCCAGAATGCGTCTCACATAAGTTCTGAGGCAGGAAGTTGAGAGAATGTATCACAAGTGGCCATTGTGTGGGGGGAATCATAGCTAACTGGAATGTCAGTGCCTTAGCACTCAGGCCAGGAACCACAGGGCTGCTCCAAGGTTTAAAGTAAAATGCATAGAATACAATGTGTACAACTAGAGATATTTTCTAGGATCCAAGTAGAACCCTTGTCTTAACCAAAGGACATAAGGTTTTGATCTTCCCTGCCAGATAAGTGGAATTACAGACATTCAGCTCTAAGATTATATACATATAAACTTTGTAAAGTTTTGACAAATTGCTCTTAGTTGGTGTCCACGGAAGTAGAGTCTGTGTTGCCTTTCCCCTTTCAGTGGGATGTCTGTGACTCATGGGATATAAGCTTGTGCTTCTTTACCTTCTCTAATAAGGTGTGCTGTTTTTTTAAGGTCCAATAATTATTAGACTCTTCACAACATGAAGATAGCTATGTTTTTTTCATCAAAAGGGTATCTTTTAATGAAAAAAAAAAACATAACAAAAAGCTGCTGTGATTTGCTTCCAGTGATGCTTTTTTAAATTAAGTGTTTTTTTTTCCTCTCAATCTACACCCCGGGGCGCCTGGGTGGCTCAGTGGCTTAAGCCGCTGCCTTCGGCTCGGGTCATGATCTCAGGGTCCTGGGATCGAGCCCCACATCGGGCTTTCTGCTCCGCAGGGAGCCTGCTTCCCTCTCTCTCTCTCTCTCTCTCTCTACCTGCCTCTCTGCCTACTTGTGATCTCTGTCTGTCAAATAAATAAATAAAATCTTTTTAAAAAAAAAAAAAAGGATCTCTACACCCCATGTGGACCTCAAACTCAGGACCCTGAGATTAAGAGTCATGTTTTTCCAACTGAGTCAGCCAGGTGCCCATCAGTAATGCTTTTAAATCCATTTGTCTTTATTAGTAACACCATAATCTACATCTGGTTGAAATATAGTATATAAATATTTGTAAGATATATATTCAGATGAAATATAGTGCTAATACAGATTCCTTGTAATAGCTCCATGGCCTCAAGGAAGTACAGATTCCACGCATGGGTTGTGAATCACTCATTTGGATTGAAGTTAGGATGTGTATTCAGAAAATTACCTATTCATGCATGGAAAATTTGTAGGCTTATTTGAAATCAATGATGTCAATAATTTGGATATAAATATTTCACATTTATGTTTAACCAAGTCTTGAGATAAGCAGAATACAAGAAATGGGACTTCTAACTTGCTGTTGCTTTGTTTATTCTGCTTAGTTCACATCAGAGCTAATAGTCTAATGCTCTTGAAGGTCTTAACAAGCTTGGACAGCGGTCATGTATCCTTTTGCAGTTTTTTGTGTGTGAACTACAATTAGTATAGCACAATGGATACAACGTTTTCTGTAGTAGGATGTGGCTTCTTTGTGAGACTTCCAGTGATTATGTAATGCTGAGAAGTTTCAGAAGATTCTTTTAATAGTAAAAAGCAAAAGACAACATCTCCACTCACATGCAGCTTAAATTTAGTTAGAAACAAAACCTACATAAAACAGAGAAAGATTAAAGTGAACATAATTTAATGGAGAAAACTTTGGAGTCAGAATTCAAGTGGCTGTGGGTTTAAAATTTAGAATCTCAGATTTGATCCTCAGAGCAATCCTATGGAAACAGAAGATAGGGTAGACAAGATCCCATTTAGAGATAAACTTCCATTTGCCCCAGGACACAGAGCTGGTACACTCAAGAGCCAGAATTTGAATCCAGGTGTTTTGACTACATGGCCTAGTCTTTTTTACCTTCCATAAGGCACAAAATCCAGAGTCCTTAGTTTGAGGGTCAACACCAACACTAATAAGGGTCTAAGCCATCTTTTTCAGCCTTTTCTCTCTCTCTTCCCACAAAACTTCGTTCCCACATTTGGCAGGTCCTGGCCAAGGATCGCAGGTAAGCTGTTTCCTTTTGATGGTTTGCTATTTAGCTCCAGTGAAATTGTCTGTGTTCTTAGAATCTCCCGTTGATGTCGTCCTCCACCCTTCCCCCTTCCCCCACTTGACTATGACAAAAGGTCATCTGTCTGAAGAGAAAGACAAGAGGATTTGTGAATTTAGGAGAGAAGAAAAGGCTGCAAATACTGCTCTGGGCATTTATTTAAAAGGAAAGAGATATGACCAAAGAGGCTGACCAGTACTTGGTTGAAGCTGGGCGGTTATGCTTTGTGGTGCAGCTGGGTGCACGAAACTTTCTTGTGCTGTGGGGGTGCTGTTGAATGCCAGGGTCTCTCAATTTCTTCATTTTCATGCCAAGTCAGTCACTGGGCTCTGGCTCTTTTCCTATCCTACATATCTTTGCTTGTTTCTTTTCTCTTCTTTTTAGTGTTAAATAAAAATTTCTTCCAAAAAAAAAATTTGTGTTCTCATTTTGTTTGGCTGCCTTCTTTATTTGCCATGTTAGAGAAGGGGGAGGAAGACTTTCTTCCGTATAAAAACACACATACCACATACTTATCCAGCATTTTAGTGAGAACTGTCCACAAGCCACTTTTGTGAAAGCTGTTCTTTATTTTTTCTTTTTTCTTTTTTTTTTTTTTTTCTTTTTTAAGTGGTGACAGAGGGAGAAAGAAAGGCAGGTTTCCTGTGGTGATGAGGAGGGGAGGTCAAGGAATACATTCATTTGTCCCACCTTGCATTCCCCAGATTCTTGGCATATTTAGCATCTCCTCCCCTGTGCAGTATCTTCTCTCTGTATTTTGTAATGTGAAAGGTAGCAAGCTAAAGAGAGTCAGGTTTATCTTGCTGTAACTTTTTTTTTTTTTTTTTTTTTTTTTTTTTTTTTTAAGTTTCTGGCACAGGCTTACAAAGCTGTAGAAAGAAAAAGGAAGGTTATGTTACTGCCACACAACTTAGATAGCTTATGCAATTCATTGTTTGATTGGTCCTAGTGACTAGGGAGGAATGGAAACGGAAAGGAAAGAAGGAAGGGGTTATAACCCTGCCCTATAATCAGTTGTCTCTTACTGCTAAAGTGCAGATGGGACCTCTAGCAAATCTGACTAGTCTGGTTGAGGTGGGGAGGAAGCCAACCTTTGATTTCTCCTTGCGGGAAGGTAGGGCAATCAAAGAAGAAAGAGTTGCCTCCCCAAAAGTTTCATTGGTTTTCCATGTGAAGGCTGGCACAGTGATAGGACAGGGATACTGACTGAAGGTGGTTTTATGAGCTGAGGGAGGCCCAGAGATGCAGGAAACTAACTTACTTCCTTCCTTTTTCTTCTCTCTCTCTTTTTTTTCTTCTGTTTTTAAAGATTTTATTCGTTTACTTGAGAGAGAGGGAGAGCACAGAGGGAGAGGGAGAAGCAAACTCCCCACTGAGCAGGGAGCCTGATGAGGCTTTCTATCTCAGGACCCTGAGATCAGGACCTGAGCTGAAGGCAGGTGCTTAACCTCCTGAGCCACCCAGGCGTCCCTTCATCCTTTGGATAAACGTAAGCATCCTAACTTGATCTACGTGATCTCTCTGGGCCTGACAAAATTTATTCTACTGAACTAGAACCTTTTCATAGTTATGCTAAGCCTTGAGTTGTGGGGGAGAGGGATAAAAGGCATCAACTATCAAAAGTTCATTCTCTTCACCTGACTGGAAAGAGTTTTTGAGAGTTTTGAGAGAGTTTTTGCTCTAGTATAACTTGGGAGCCAAAGATAGTAAGTAGTCATGGGTTGCATGGTTAAACTCAATTTCTTTCTCAGAGTAGTCGTTTCTGTATGAAGAAATACAATTTATTTTACTAACAGAGTAGCTAACTATCTGAGGGATAGTTAGCAGGTCCTTGCCAAGTAACACAGATAGGTCTGTTTTCTTGTAATAGTTTCCAAATAAGAGGCTGGAATAGTGGGATGCCTGTGTCACTCAGTTGGTTAAGCATCTACCTTGAGCTCATGTCATGGTCCCAGGGTCCTGGGATTGAGGCCCATATTGGGTTCTCTGCTCAGCGGGAGCCTTCTCATTCTTCCTGCTGTTCCCCCTGCTTGTACTCTCTGTCAAATAAATAAAATCTTTAAAAAAAAAAACTTTAAATGGGGCGCCTGGGTGGTTCAGTGGGTTAAGCCGCTGCCTTCGGCTCGGGTCATGATCTCAGGGTCCTGGGATCGAGTCCGGCATCGGGCTCTCTGCTCAGCAGGGAGCCTGCTTCCTCCTCTCTCTCTCTGCCTGCCTCTCTGCCTACTTGTGATCTCTGTCAAATAAAAAATAAAATCTTTAAAAAAAAAAAAAACTTAAAAAAAAAAGTCTGGACTATGGGAGTGTTAGGTGATCCTATTTCTGGAAATGGGAGGAGGCAATCTAAGAGTGGGGAGGGTGGTGAAGGAGAGAGAAAATACTTAGCATATAGTAGATAATTACTGAGAGCACATGGTTTTGGAGTGAGAAGTTCCTCTCTTAATTCCTGTGAACTAGAGCAATATTAAGCTCCTTGTGCCTGTTTACTGATGAGAAATCAGGGAATGTTTGCCTGGAAGGGCTATATGGGGCAAGAATCACCATATATAAAACCTAACCTATCACACAAATTGTTTAAACAAATTTATTAAGAGCTTACTATGCCTGGTACTGTCTTTTTGCTGGGGTAAATGTGACAAAGCCCCTGCATTTATAGAGCTTACATTCTGGTGACATGCAAACAGTGGTAGTTATTAATAAGAGGAAAGCTTAAAAGAATACATGGAATTAAGAATGCCAAGGACAGGGCGCCTGGGTGGTTCGGTGGGTTGAGCCGCTGCCTTCGGCTCAGGTCATGATCTCCAGGGTCCTGGGATCGAGTCCCGCATCAGGCTCTCTGCTCAGCAGGGAGCCTGTTTCCCTATCTCTCTCTCTCTCTCTCTCTGGCTGCCTCCCCGTCTACTTGTGATTTCTCTCTGTCAAATTAATAAAAAAAAAGCTTAAAAAAAAAAAAAAAAAAAAAAGAATGCCGAGGACAGGTGGGGTGAACCTGGGTGGCTCAGTTAAGGGTCTGCCTTTGTCCTTAGTCATAATCTCAGGGATCTGGAATCAAGCCCCATGTGGGGTTTCTTCCTCTTCTGTTGTGCTCTCTTTCAAATAAATAAAATATTAAAAAAAAAAAAAATGCTGCCTTTGGCTCAGGTCATGATCCCAGGGTCCTGGGATGGAGTCCCTGCTCAGCAGTGAGCCTGCTTCTGTCTCCACCTCTGCCTGCCACTCTGCCTGCTTGTGCGCTCTCTTGCTCGCTCGCTTGCTCTCTCTGACAAATAAATAAATAAATAAAATCTTAAAAAAAAAAATGCCAAGGATGGGCAAAGAGCTCCATCAGTTACTGGTAATTGCAATGGCAAATCATTCTGAGTTCCAATCTCTTATCCAATAGGGAAAACCGAGATCTATATTGATGTGACGCTCAGAGGACTCATCTGCAAATGTTTATACCCAATCCACCCATCACCCTTTGCCAAGAAGTTGCATTTTTAAAACCCACTTCCAGACCCAGTCTAACTCTTGCCTTGTTCATCTTCACATAATAGGCAAACATCTGGGCGCCTGGGTGGCTCAGTGGGTTAGGCCGCTGCCTTCGGCTCGGGTCATGATCTCAGGGTCCTGGGATCGAGTCCCGCATCGGGCTCTCTGCTCGGCGGGGGGCCTGCTTCCCTTCCTCTCTCTCTGTGATCTCTTCCCTTCCTCTCTCCTACTGTGATCTCTCTCTGTCAAATAAATAAATAAATAAAATCTTAAAAAAAAAAAAAAAAAATAGGCAAACATCTGTTACCTTAACGTGTAGCCTTCTGTTTGTCCCGTGAATAGAGGCAGCTGTATTTATTTCTTTGCCTCTTCCACAAGCTTTCTTTCCTAATAGGTCTGATCTCCTGGTCTCCAGGTCTGACAGATGTGTTTCATCTGTCTTCCTCTGATTAGTATAGTCTTGAGTCCTTTTGGTCCAATTTTGCTCTCATGTTGGTTTGATGTTTTCCTGTGGATAGCAGGGGCCTGCCTTCCTTCACTCTCCCACTCTAGGCTTCCTTTCTACCCTACCTGTCTCCTCCTGGAGGATAAGCAAGATGTCAAAGGTGTAGCACCCTCATTTCCTGGGCTGCTGAAGACTCTTTGGAACATACCTTGAAGGGCCAAGGTCACCTGGCTAGTGACCAGCATCACCCAGGCGTTTTCTTGGCAGGAAGCCTGAACTGAGAATGCCTTTGCTGTGACTGAACTTGGGGTGTTCTGTTCGTTTCAGTCCTTTCACTGTACAGTTCCCTGTCTCTAGTTCAAAAGAAAATTAATTGGTCAGCAGAGGGTTTCAGAAATCATTAATACCTCCTTTTGTGTCATCTCAGAACATGTTTTTTGATCTCCAAGGATAACGCTCAGCACAATTTATTGCCCAAATAAGTATTTTTTTAAACATTTCTGGGAAATGATGATGAGGTACTTAAACAGCAAAAAAAATAGATACAGAATTTGTCACACTGGGGATGCAAACAAGCCTACCTTGAAGGAACTTTCAAGTCTTGTTAACTAAAATAGCTTAGGTACCTTGGACTTGGGTGCCCCTTCACGTAAAAACCATCTTCCAGAGTGTGTCAAGCACTTTGGTCTAAGTTAAAATCTGGGCTTTGGAATAGATCTGGATTTTTATTCACCATTTACTAGCTGAGTAAAATTACCCTCAATTACCTTTGAGCCTGACTCTTCACAAGACAACAATAGCTGGAACTTCAAAAAGGCAGTGAAGACTAAATGAAATAATCAACACATCATTCAGGACAATGCCTGGCACATGGTAAGCACACAGTGAACAGTAGACGTTATTTACTGATATTATATGTTAAGCGTCCAGCTTTGTTAGTTTCACCTTCCAAGAGGAAGTTTATCATCTCTGCATTTGGTGCATGTGCTGACTCTAATACTTCAGTATTAGAGTCTCAGAGTACTGAGAGGCTGAGAGAGGCTAAGAAAGGCAGTTTATCTTACAGAGCGCCATCACCAGTAGAAAAGCTTAGGATGTATTAAAAGAATGTGATCAGATTATAGACTATATATAGATTAGTTTATAAAGAGTAAGGGCCTTGTTGCTCCCCCCATTCTGCTCTCCAAGCTCAGCACTGTGCCTGTGGGATGCACAATCAATATGAGAAGCATGAGAATGACAGAGGAGTTTCCCCTCGTGAGGTAAACGGGAAGAGAGTATTCACATAAATAGAATGGCATTTTAAAAAGCCTCTGGAGTGAGGCAAAAATAATTTAGACTTTGTCCCATAGCAAGTTAAAAGCTGGGATGCCTGGGTGGCTCAGTTGGTTAAGCAGTTGCCTTTGGCTCAGGTCATGATCCCAGTGTCCTGGGATCGAGTCCCACATCGGGCTCCTTGCTCCGCAGGGAGCCTGCTTCTCCTTCTGACTCTGCCTTCCACTCTGTCTGCCTGTGCTCTCTCTCGCTTGCTCTCTCTCTGACAAATAAATAAATAAAATCTTAAAGAAAAGAAAAGAAAGTTAAAAGCCATTAAAACTGGTGGTGTGGCATGTACAAATTAGCATTTTAGAGAGGTTAGCATTTTAGAGAGGCTGTTTGGTTTGGAGGCAGAGATATTATTTAGAGCTGATGGATCATTTATTAGGTAATAGCTTAGTGCCAGGCCCTGGGGTAGGTGTGGGAGGAGATACAAGGTTGAGTAAGACATGGTCAGATCCCAAGGAGCTTGTCAGACTATTGGGATTTTTTTTTTAAGATTTTATTTATTTATTTGACAGAGATCACAAGTAGGCAGAGAGGCAGGCAGGCAGAGAGAGAGAGAGATGAAGGGAAGCAGGCTCCCTGCTAAGCAGAGAGCCTGATGCAGGGCTCAATTCCAGGACCCTGGGATCATGGCCTGATGATCATGACCTGGGATCATGACCTTAAAGCCAAAGGCAGAGGCTTTAACCCACTGAGCCACCCAGGTGCCCCAACTGTTGGAATATTTTAAGTGTGAGACAATGAAGACTTGGAGAGCCCCTTTGGAAAGAAAGGAATAAAACGGGAAGAACTAGTTGTACTTAGTAACCGACTGTATGGAGAAGAGGAAAAAAAGGCACCAAGATTTTGACCATAAATCATGGGCAGAACTAGGGTCTCAGGATAGGTTTGAGTCTGAGGAGATGGCAGAGCAGTTAGAAGCTAGGAATCCAGTTGTCAGTGAAAATGTTAAATTGAAACTTAGGAAAAGATTAGAGCTGGAAGAGTTGATTTGTGGATCATTTTGCAAGAAGGGGCAGGTTAAAGTCATGAGGGTGAATGAGAACTTGGGAGAAGCAGTAGGGGAAAGATCAGAGAGATGAGGAATGAGACTTGGCGAATGAATTCTCATGTTTGAGAGGTGGGAGGGGGAAATGGAGGCAGAGAAGGAGCAAAAGAACCCCCAGAAAGGCGGGAAAACCAGGGAAGTAGAGTCGTAGAAGCCAATAGGGATGGGCGTTTGTTAAGGGAGAGAATGTGAAGTGCTGGACGCTGTAGTGAGGTCAGAGTGGAAGACACCAGGAAGAGACAAGAAAATATAAATCAATTTAGAACAATGTAGAAAATGTGAATTAACTGCTAACCATAAGAAATGATTAAAATATTTGTTAAAAGACTCGGCTAGGTTTTTATTTGGGAGGGGGTGTAATTTTATTTTTTATTTGTTTTCTATTATTTATTTATTTATTTACTTATTTATTTTTTTGACAGACAGAGATCACAAGCAGGCAGAGAGGCAAGCAGAGAGAGAGAGGAGGAAGTAGGCTCCCCACAGAGCAGAGAGACCGATATGGGGCTCAATCCCAGGACCCTGGGATCATGATCTGAGCCAAAGGCAGAGGCTTTAATGCACTGAGCCACCAAGGTGCCCGTTTTCTATTTTTCTTAAAGTTAAAATATAGTATTTGAAAGTTCATAAAGAATAATAGCAGTGTCCTTTTTTCCTCCTAGGCCTATTCCCCCGAGACAACCATTGTCCGCTCTGAGATGTTTCACTGCATTCCTAAATAGTATGCTTATGTTACCACTTCTTGATGATAAAATTTGGGCATTATCTATTGATTTTCTGTTAAAGGATGAGGATATATTTCTCTTAAGCTGCTACCCACTTCCCTTCTCTGCATCTTTCATAAATCATTATATTACACATTGTAGTTAAATGAATTATGTAATTTGGATTCTGTAAATGTTACATTATTACGGAACCAAGTTGTGTGCCGTGATAGGTTTCCTTTTGTAAAATTTAGTGTTTTCCCTGGAGATGATGATTACCTTATTTTTTTTAACCAGGCAGAATTTTCCATATCCATATCTTTAATCCTTTATCCAATCTATCACAGGCCTTCAAAAAGATGATCTATCAATTCTGTTTTCACCTCCTCAAGATCTTCCAGAGTCCTCTTTCTTTTTTTCCTTTTGGACTAATTGTTTTGGCCATTTTTCATTTTAGAATTTTCTTATCTCCTTTCTCCTATTAGAGTCTTTCCGTTCCTGGATCCCATTTTATCCACTCTACCTGTTCACTACCTGTTTTTCTGAAGTACACCTCTGGTGGCTCCTTAAGATCACATGGGAGGCAATCTTTTTTTTTTTTTTTTTTTTTTTTTTTTTTTTTTTGAGTCATTGCCTGTCTTTATTCTTTCCTCACATTTGACTGGCAATTTGGTTGGGTATAGAATTCCAAATAGAACATAATACTTCGTTTTGAAGGCTTGTTCCTTTGGGAATATAGAAACAAGAGTCACTCTCTGCTGGCCGTATGATGAAGTCACATATAAAGCTGAGTCTAGAGGGGACCATGTTTAGGTTTTGTCTAAGTAGTAATAGAGTAGAGGAGTATGCACAAAATAAAGGAAATATGCAGAGATGAGAGACCTTGCTGCCCCAGAGATTGAGACTGTCACTGTTTAGGTTCTGTTGGCTTTCTGGTTTCTGATTTCAGAACCCGGATCTCATGAGGGCTTTATTCCTTTATTCCTGCTTTATTATTTGTTCCTTTTAACCCATGGCAGCTTGAGCAGATTCTGTTTCTTTACAACTAAACGTTTATTAAGGCAACCATTCATTTTATCTCAAATCCATCTCTGTCACAGCGTGAAGGCTCAGTGTCTGTATTTAGAACTAGGACCACATTTCTGAGAGATCTCTGAATTAGAATCAAGAAAGCCTAAATTTCAGACCTCTATCTGCTTTACTGGCACTGGTCAGCAAGACAAATTGAACAAATTGCTTTACCTCCATGTAACCCATAAAAATGAAATTATTTATCTCAATAAGATTTTTAAAATAAAAGACAGAATGAGATCACTTTTGTATTCATGCTGTGAGCATTTGCCACTACAGTGGGACTGTAGGAAATGACTGAGTCATGGGAAGGACTCTGAAGTAACTATTTCTGTCTCCAGTTGCTGACCCTGCTTATTATCTCATCTGGTGGCATGTGAGATGTCAGAACTCACCTGTGACTAAAATAGAGAAAAAGTGACCCTGGAGGCAGATGTCTGGCTTCTGGGCTTGTGGCACAACACTGGTAGGACCCACTGTCCGATGGTGTGATTTGGTTTATGGTGAACACCAAAGGAGATGGTATTTCACTGACACCATCTCTCCCGGGATTCCGTTTAAATCTCAGTTGCTGCAAGCTGGTCTCGGGGAAGCAGTCAGAAGATCTGTTCTTGCACAAAAACACCATAACCCCCTCAGCCTCTTCTTTCTTATACTGCAAAGTACAGATCAAGCGTAGTTGTTTTCCTTCCTGGTGAAATGAGCTTTGGATCTGCATGCCCCCTGGAATGGGAAGGGAGAAGAGTTAGCCAGGGGAAGTTCACTCACATAGACTAAGTGCACTCACCCAGAAATGTTGAGGCAGAGGAGGCGGCTGCCCAGCCTACATTAAATACCACCTCTTAGAAGAGTAGTTTACGGACTATACCTGTATCTGAGGGAGACCTGTAATCCCAGTTACTTGTTAATTCAGAAATGGTTTAGATTTTATTTGTACTCCAAATGGAACTTGTATAGGACCTTTTTTTTTTTTTTTTTAAAGATTTTATTTATTTGACAGAGAGAAATTACAAGTACACTGAGAGGCAGGCAGAGAGAGAGAGAGAAGGAAGCAGGCTCCCTGCTGAGCAGAGAGCCCGATGCGGGACTCGATCCCAGGACCCTGAGATCATGACCTGAGCCGAAGGCAGCGGCTTAACCCACTGAGCCACCCAGGCGCCCCAATAGGACCTTAATTAAAGGTCCTATTTATATACATCTAATCCTCGGTATAGCCCTAGAACCATGTACTGATGTTCTCATTTTATAAACTGAGCTACACAGTGGTTTAGTGGGTTGCTAATGCTGACATATATATTTCAGAGAGAGGAGAGGCAGAGGGAGAGGAGAGAGAATCCTAAGCAGGCTCCACGTCCAGCACAGAGCCCAAAGCAGGGCTTGATCTCATGACCCTGAGATCATGACTTGCCTCGAATCAAGAGGTGGATGCTTAACCAACTGAGCCACCCAGGCGCCCTCAAGTTGACACACATTGTAGTATCTGGATCTCAAACCTGGATTTCATAAATTCAGAATGTATAAGATCCTGAAAGTATCTTAGATTGAGGGCCAGATTACCAGGCTCTTGGCAACACATAGCAGAGGCAGAATGTCTGATGGGGAGGGCAAAAGCATTAGTTTTAACAGAAAAAGAAAAACTATATTTTTCACCCTTCCATTAGTGTCAAGAGGGAGTGGGTCCTTTTCTTCCCTACAAGAAAAAAAACCTTGGGATCCATCCCTCCTCCTGAATCCAGGATTTTCCCTGATGGCTATCTCTGTTCTGGGGATCTGAGGAGGGGCTGTCCTCACCACCAAGCTGGGTGTCCACAATTGCCAGCAGAATGGCCAGGGCGAAGCATCCTCTGCCAGATGCCATCAGTGTCCTGCACAGTGTCAGCAGCCACAGGAACTTGAAGCGAATGTTGGCTCCAAAGATGTCCTTGCCTCACTTTCCTGAAGCACATGAGGACTCCTCCCAGTGCTCCAAGACCATCTCCATGTTCCAGGCCCTAGCTTAAGTTGGCTAGAGTCTGGTGGTAAAAGGCTTTGGCATGAGAGTCCAGCTGGCTGGGAAGCGAGAAAGTTAATCAAATGAGGTTCACTGGAGAGAAGAGAGGAGAAAAGAGGGAAGAGACAGAGACACTAAAGGCTCTATTTTCAGAATATGTTTTTCTAAATTAAGTTGCATTACTAGGTCAAAGACTAGGAACACAATTTTTTTTTCTACTACATATTATCAGATTGCTTCCCAGAAATATGGTTGAGATTCAGATATTCAGCAAGAATGCGCTTGTTAGGGCGCCTGGGTGGCTCAGTGGGTTAAGCCTCTGCCTTCAGCTCGGGTCGTGGTCTCGGGGTCCTGGGATCGTCCTGCATCGGGCTCTCTGCTCAGTGGGGAGCCTGCTTCCCCTCTTCTCTGCCTGCCTCTTTGCCTACTTGTGATCTCTCTCTCTCTGTCAAATATTTTACATTTTTGCCAATTTTGAATGAAAAATTAGATTTCACTGTTGATTTATTTTGCATTTCCATGACTAGTGAGGGTGAGGCTCTCTTCTTACATTTATTCGTCATTAGTATTTCCTCTTCTATGAATTGCCTGTTCATATCCTTTGCTTTTTTATTCCCAAATCAACTTTTTAAAAAATCAGCTTTTCTCTATATTAGAGATATTACCCTGACTTTTTTTTTAAACAAATATTTTCTCCCAATTCATTGTCTCTTGAAAAAATGTTTTTTTCCATCAGGAAAATTCACATTTGCATGTAGTTAAATACAGTGCACCTATCTGTCTTTTCTTTTAAGTGATCTATAGTTCTTTGTATTGTTTAAGAAAGTTTCCCTCAGGGGCGCCTGGGTGGCTCTGTGGGTTAAGCCTCTGCCTTCGCCTCAGGTCATGATCCCAAGGTCCTAGATCAAGCCCCACATTGGGAGGCAGGGAGCCTGCTTCCCCCTCTCTCTCTGCCTGCCTCTCTGCCTACTTGTGATCTCTATCTGTCAAACAAATAAATACAATCTTAAAAAAAAAACAAAAAACTTTCCCTCAGGTTGAAGTTATACTTTTTCCCAATATTTTATTGTTTTGTCTTTTATGTTTATATGTTCTTTTTTAATGTTTATATCTTCTAATCCTGGCTAAGAAAAAATGCTCTCATCTCAAAAAACCCAAACTGAACCCAAAGCAAAAGCAAGATAAAACCAGGGTTTTCATCAGTTGGAAATCCTTGAAGAAATTTTGAATCATTCATACAGTAGAAAATCATATATTATTAAAAAGAATGAGTTCTGGGACGCCTGGGTGGCTCAGTTGGTTGGACAACTGCCTTCAGCTCAGGTCATGATCCTAGGGTCCAGAGATCGAGTCCTGCATCGGGCTCCCAGCTCCATGGGGAGTCTGCTTCTCTAGCTGACCTTCTCTTCACTCATGCTCTCTCTCAAATAAATAAATAAAATCTTAAAAAAAAAAAAGAATGAGTTCTTTAAATATGAGCTTGAGGAGGGATCAATAATCCACCATTATATCAAAAAAGGCAAATTGAAAAAAAAAAGGCAAATTGCAGGGCTATGCATATAAAATAAATATTCTTATTTTAAAAAATCCCCTCTCTTTATATAGGTGTTTTTAAAATATATTCAAACACTTTAATCGTTTATAAATTTTTGGATAGATAATTTTATTCACAGGGTTCAAAGGGGTAAAGCTGTGTAGTTAAAAGTTTCCTTCCTACTCCCACCGCCAGTGATCTATTGCCTCTTCCCAGAGTTAACCAATGCTGCCCTATTGGGGATACTTCTAGAGCTATTCTATGCATATTTAAGAGGTTCCATTTCTTTCCCTTTGTAAAAATAAATAAATAAATAAATAACAATGAATGATAGCATACTGTATATTCTGTTCTATATTTTGCTTTTTTCACTTACCAGTGTGTCCTGCGGAGACATTCCTTATCAGTACATAAACAGCTTTCCCTCCTTAAAAATTGTTGCACAGGGACGCCTGGGTGTCTCAGTCGGTTAAGCCGCTGCCTTTGGCTCGGGTCATGATCCCAACGTCCTGGGATCAAGTCCCGAATCGGGCTCCTTGCTCATTGGGGAGCCTGCTTCTCTCTCTGCCTCTGCCTGCCACTCTGCCTGCTTGTGTTCTCTCTCTCTCTCTCTCTCTCTGACAAATAAATAAATAAATAAATAAATAAAATCTTTTAAAAAAAGTTGTTGCACAGTGTTCATAATTATGTGAATTTATTCTCATAGATTCCTACCAGTGAAGATTTTGATTATTTCTTATCTTTTTATAGAGGTATAATTGACATACATGATATGACTTACAAGTAATGATTTGACAATAGTTATGCACTGTGAAACGATCACCACAGGAATTCTAGTCACCATTGATCACCATAAAAATTTACCAAAAAATGTTTTTCTTTTGATGAGAACTTTCAAGATTCACTTTGCTGGCCACCTTCAAATGTGCACTACAATACCATTCACTGTAGTCCCCATGCTGCGCACCATATCCCCATGACCTGTTCATTTCACAGCTGGAGGTCTGTACCTCCAGACCCTGTTCACCCATTTCACCCACCCCTTAGTCTCCTCTTCTCTGACAGCCACGATTCTGTTCTTTGTATCCAAAAGTTAAGTGGAAAATATTAAAAGAGGTGAACTTTAAGTGGGGAAGGGCAGTTCCTGTCAGTTGGGAGGCACATAAATGTAAGGAGGCTTTTTTTCCTCATATAACACTCTTCCACTTAATGTAGTACTACTACTTCTTATTTTTTTTATTTAAAAAAAAAGATTTTATTTATTTATTTGACAGAGATCACAAGTAGTAAGTAGAAAGGCAGACAGAAAGAGAGGAGGAAGCAGACTCCCCATGGAGGACAGAGCCCGATATGGGGCTCCATCCCAGGACCCTGGGCTCATGACCTGAGCCAAAGGCAGAGGCTTTAACCCACTGAGCCACCCAGGTGCCCCTACTACCACTTTTTAAAAAAGTAGTTTTATTTACTTTTGCGTGCGTGAGATAGAGAGAGAAATGGAATGAGCAGGGGAGACAGGCAGTGAGAGAAGCAGGCTCCCTGATGAGCAGGGAGCCCAAAGTGAGTGGGACTCGGTCCCAGAACCCTGGGATCATGACCTGAGCCAAAGGCAGATGCTTAACCAACTGAGTCATTCAGGTGCCTCTTAGTTTGTTATAATCCTAATGAAAACTCCCAGTCGTCTGGCCCCCAGGGCTACTGCCCTAGCCTTGACCTTGTGTTCCTTCTCCTGTGTGTTGTCTTACTTTCATGCTCTTCCATGTCTCCACCAGATTGTCCTGCTGACTCTTGAAACAAAACATTGAATGACATGCTTTGTGTCTAGCCACAAAGTATTATCTGATTTGAAAAGGAAGATAAAGAAATGAAATTTCGTCATTTGCAAGGACAAGGAAGGAACTGGAGGGTATTATGCTAAGCCAAAGTAGTCTGTCAGAGAAAGACAACTATCATATGATCTCATTCATATGTGGAATTCAAGAAACAAAACAGAGGAACATAGGGGAAGGGAAGGAAAAATAAAACAAGATGAAATCAGAAAGGGAGACAAACCATCAGAGACTCTTAATCATAGGAAACAAACAGAGGTGCTGGAGGGAAGGTGAGTGGGGGGATGGGGAAACTGGGTGCTGGGCATTAAGGAGGGCACGTGATGTAATGAGCACTGGGTGTTATATAAGACTGATGAAACACTGAACACCACCTCTGAAACTGATTATACATTATATGTTAATTAATTGAATTTAAATTAAAAAACTTGAAAAAGGAAGATGAAGAAGAATTACAGTTATTCATTTAGCCTAGGTTTGTGGTTTAAAGCATAGACTCTGGAACCAGACGGCTTGTGTCCCAACACTTACTGATGCCAGATCTAAGGAAACACTTATACTTAGGCTCCTGGGATAGGAACCATCTTCAGCCCTTAATAAATGAATATATTTGACAAACACCTGAACAACTATGATGTGTTAGGCACCACAGAGCCCAGAGAGACAACTAAAACAGAGGCTGATTCTCTCAGTGGTTCTATGCAGCCTCTAGTCAGAAGGACCCATCTGTACTCTGGCTTTGGCAAGTTTCTTACCTCTCTGAAAAGCAACTTACTGAGCTGTAAAATGATGATCACATTCTCTTTCCAGGGTTGTTCTGTGGGTTAAAGGAGGCAATCCATGTAAACTACTTACATGGTTTAATGCCAGGGTAGTGGCTGGCATAAAGACTCAGTAAATGTTAGCCATGATTATTTTTATGCTTCCTCATATTTGCAGCAATTTATAGTGTCCCAAACACCTCCACATCCACATCCACAATTGTGTTTCGTTCTTATAAAGCACGGCTTTTCTAGTTATTTAAAAATGTGTCACTTTTACCAAGCGTATGGAAGCTTAGAAAGGCATTGTGAGGAGCTTAAAAATCACAGCTTCTAAGTGAAGGAGCTAGGATTCTAACTCCCAAGTTATGCGGGTCTTTCATGTCCTTTGTCCCTCTCATTTATCTAGCCACTCAGGAACGACTGCAATCCAAGGAAGGCTGTGATAACAATAACAAGGTCATAAAGTATATCAAGGAATAGGAAAGGAGAAATTCTGCATGAGAGGTCTGGAAAGGCTGCAAGACCGGAATGCAGTTGGGCCTTGACAGATGTTTGCTGACTGGGGATCTGGTGGTGAGGTAAGGCAGGGAACGATCTGGAAAGATTGGGCTTCCAGTCCCGGCTGTGCATTAGCTAGCTGCGAGATGTTGAGAAGGTCACGTCCCCTCTCTAGGCGTGTTTCCTGAGGGACTGGTGCAGCGGGATGGGAGGGGCGTGGTAGGGACCGCTTCCAAGAAGAGAGCGGCAGAGTGGCGGGCGACTCCCAGGGGCTGATGCCGGAGTGGCCGCGCTTCGTGGTGCCTAGGGCCGAGCTGGAGCAGAGCGTGTAAGTTTATCATGGGCCGTTCAGGGGGCCTGGGCAGGTGGGGGCCATGGGGAAAAGATGCTCTTGGAGTAGGTGACCTTGGTGCCTGGAGGGGGAGCACCCCGGTGTGATGCAGGCAGGCCGGGTGGAGAAGGTACCGTTGCTTCTGCATTATGACCACTAGAGGGCGCTGCCCTCTAGTTGAAGCCGGAGGTGGCGCGGGGTAGGGTGTGCAGGCTAGCTGGGGAAAACCTGAGCTAGTGCTGGAGGTGTGGGCGGTGCAAGATCCGGTCTGGGGGGTCCTGAGGACACAACCTATACTAGACCCCTGCAAAGCGGGAAGAGGTGTTGGGGAGCGAAAGGTGGGGACTTTCTGGGTCCACAGGGTAGATGCAGGTCTCTTCTTCCTCATAAGACATGGAGAGCCCTGGAGTTGGCAACGATGAGGGTCCAGGTTAGGCTGGCATCGTCACCTTTCAGCCTTCCCCGCGGTCCCTGAACTATGCTGGGTGCCCAGGACCTCTGGACTCTGAGGATGTGCCTCTGGAGGTAAACACCCTCCTTCTCCCTGACCTTACAAAGCAGGAGGCACCTGGAGTCCCAGACTCAAATCCAAGCTTCATATGATCTGGGGCATGTTACCAGCCTTGCTCAGCCTTACACTCCTCTTGTCTTTAAAGCTCCCTCCTGTGAATGTTGCGATAATTAAATGACACGTGGGTCTGTGCCTGACATTTTCTGCGGAGTGTGGACCCACTGCTGGTGGGTAAAGACTGGAAGGAAGAGGCTCTTCTTTTTGCTACCAAAGTCCTGATCTAACCTCTCAGAGGAGCTGGAAGGTTAGCAAACAGCTTCACAAATATTCGTTTGCAGATTGCCATTTGCAGATCTCCCACCAAGCTGGAAAAGATGCCCCAGACCCAGAGATGGGATTTTATCAACCACCACACACCCAACTTTCTTAAAATAGAAACAGATTAGTAAGTAAACTGAAGTCAGTCTCAGAAGGCCCTTGGAGCACTTGTCTGCTTTCTCAGGCTTGAGGCCCTGACCTGCCATGACACACAGAGTTGGGCTTCTCAACCATAACATAAATGCACCACAGACACCTTTGGTTGTCTGGTGAAGCCTGTGGGTCCCCTTCTCAGAATAATTTACAAATTAATAAAACAAAATATAAAGGATAACAAAGGAAACAAATTATATCAAAATAGTCATCTAAACATTGGAACATGTGATAGTGTAGTGTGTTTCCTAAGATCTAGCATCAGTAAATCATCATAATCTCATAGTAGTGATGAATCTATGTGACATTTTGAGAAATATGTAACAACTGTAATGAGATTTGGAAATGTTTCTGATTTCTATTGATGGCAAATTTTATTGTGGTTGGTTTCCTACATTCATAATTGAAACAAATGCTAACTTTCAGCTAGAAACTTGTGGAAATAAAGATATAATGTTTCTCTCGGGTTTATGAATCTCATGAATGGACCCTCAGTTAAGAACTCCTACAGAACAGGCTCCTTGTTTTGTAATTAGGGAAACTGAGGAAACCAGCTTTCCTGATTTCTAGATGAAAAGTCTTCCACTAAAGTGCATAACTCTGGAACTTAGAGGAAAGCCCTTTCTTTCTCTCTCTCTCTTTTTCTTTTTCTTTTTTTTTTTATATGGGCCTTAATTCATGACCCTGAGATCAAGACTTGAGCTGAGGTCAAGAGTCGGTTGCTTAACAGACTGAGCCACAACAGGTGCCCCAAGGAAAACTACTTGTTCTTCTTTCTCTCTCTTTTTTTTTTTTTTTTGGATTTACCCATTCATTTTACAGAGAGAGAGAGGGGAGGGAAGGGGAGGGGAGGGAGGAGGGAGAGAATCTTAAGCAGACTCTGCAATGAGCATGGAGCCTACGTGGGTCGATCCCACGACCCCAAGATCACAACCTGAGCTGAAACCAAGAGTCAGACAGTCAATTGACTGCACCACCTGGCATCCCATGGAAAACTATTTCCAAATCATTATTTTCACTCTGGAATTCACAAGTTTATTCTGCCAAAACATGCCAGTTGGCCTGAAGCCTCTCTTGTTGGTATTCCCCCTCCCAGAGCATACATCTGGGATATAAACTTCCCTTGGGGTGCTTCACAGGACCAGTCTGAAGCTCCATGGAGCCCAGTGGCTTGTCCTAGGCCAGGTTTTGAGGGATCCGGAGGACAGTGGATCCAAGTCTTGAGAACTTTCCTCTAGTGACCATGTCCTTTTTATTGATAAAAATGACCCTTTGTCATTCATCCCCCATGAACATTGACCAAAAAAAAAGTGGCCTGTAGGATTTAGAACAGCATAAGAGATTTGTGCTTGGTCAGGTTTGTTACTTCGGGAGCTTACCTGGATTTCCCTCCCATGAACATGCAGTACAGTTCTTTCACGTTTGAGGCAAGTGTTAGAATGGGGCCCGGATCCCTGGAAGCTGACTTGGGAAGAGCAAGCATGGTGCCCCAGCTGGCACAGTAACACTTCTCTTTCTAGCGTCCTAAGGGTAAAGAGCATTGCAAAAATTAGGGGTTCTCAAGGACCTCACTGGAAGCCTGTCCTTACCTGAGCAGTTCAGTCAATGGTCCCATTCCCACTCCCAGACCCCAGTTCCCCAGTGGGCCTCATTACCTTGGGACAGAAGTTCTTCTTTCTTGCTCTCAGCCTGGGTGCTCTGGTGAAAGCACTTTGAATGAGCTCTCAGCCCCTGTCTTGTTCTTTGGTCATCTCCCACTTCCGTCATTGCTCACACCTTCATGACTTGTATATATGGTCTTTGAAAACCACAGCATGGGTTTTTGTAGCAATCAGGGGTCTTCCTGCCTCTCTCTCCTCCACCCCCACTGTGAACTTTTTCTTTTCCACCTCATCCTCTGCTGCTTTTCCTCTTCCTTTTTGTGTTAGAGACAGACTATCTGCTGAGGGGGCTGAGAAAAAGCACTCTTTGAAATTGTTTCCTTCACCGTGGGGGACAAAGATTTTTCACTGATAATTCATAATGAAGGTAAGACTGATGATAGAATGACTGAGCATGTGCTCTCAAGTATAAAGAAGGGTATCAAGTCCTTTCTTGAGAGAAGGCTTTGCGTAAGGACAGGACAGAGGAGAAAGCAGCTCCAGGCTGAAGGGGGAAGCGGGTGGCACAGTGAGGGAACCCGAGGGCGGCGTGGAGGATGGAGAGGGGGACAGCCCAAACGGTCCTGCATGGGGGGGGGAATGAGTGGGTGAATGGCTGACCTTGTTTCCCCATCTATGACCCCTTCAACCCATTTCCATTCTGTTCTGATCTGTTCCTCCTTGGTCACTGGCGTCCAAGTGAGGTCACTGGGAGATTGCCGGGATTATCCCCGAATTCTAGTGTCACGCACCTTGATGGAAAGAGCATCGGTCTGAGAGTGAGAAGTTTGGGGTTCTAACTTCTGCAAGGCTGGGCCAGGCTCCATGCCAGAGAGGACCCAGCACAATGAGAAGCCCCATGGTTCTGAAACAAATAACCAACGTGATTGTTGACAAATGCCAAGCTACCCAGGAGCCCAAGGACTGTCAGAAGAAGAGGGGTCAGGGAAGTTTTTCACGACAAATCTAGAGTCACTCACCCATGTGTGGACAGGGATTTCCTGGTTTGTAGTACTCTGTGGTCCTTAGACCTGAAAAGTGCTCTGGGGTTTGTGGTCCTTTCAGGGGACCCACCAAAGCCATTGTCATGTTATCAGGTGAGACAGGCATCAGCTCCATCTCCTTATTCTGTTAAACTGCTCAGCTTTCACAACAGAATGTGTGGATTCCTGGGGGATGGAAACCAGCTGGGTGGTGGGAGGTTGCTGGGATTGCTGTGGGGTGGGGGAGGGGAGTCTCTCCTCTCATCTGCAGGTCTCTCACCATCATCCTGGGCCCAGGACCGGTCCACGACAGCCATAGGACACTGGGCCCCACAGACATGAACTGCTGAATGGGGTCTAGTATTTTCTATCCCAGCCCCTACAAAAGTGGCCAAATTTATGACTTCTCTGTTCCTTGAAATGGAGAATTGCTGGTGCTCCTCTCTGTGGGACACCCAGAAGTTTGGCCATGACACCCTTCAGTCTTTGTCATCAGCTGGAGGCTATGCAACAATGAAAAAAAGTCAAAGATAACAAAACTGTGGAGTTGCAACTTTGGGGCCCCTTGAGCACCAGCAGACACACGTGTGCTCACAGTGGTTGTTACAAAACCCTCAAAATTCTGCAAAGACCTCAGGCTTGAAAGCGAATGGCAGAGGACTTCCTTCCAATCAGGGTGCATCTGCCCGTCGTGCAACACCTGCGTACATGATTTCCTCAAGATGCTGCTTCTGCTCCCTCCTCACTGAATGTCATTGTGTTTTGGGCCCTGCGGGGTTGATGTGACGGAGCACCAGCTGGCCTGTTCTCAAAGAGAGCACGCTTGGTGGTGAGGGACAAGATGCTGGCCGAGGCAGAATGTGCCCGGTGCTGTAAGCACCACACAAGTGAGAGGAAGCCCAGAGGAAGAGAAGGAATGAGAGAGGAACTGGAGACTGTCCCCGTGACGGACAGTGTGGGGCACTTACTTCAGTGGACAAAGTGACGTTTGAATTAAACTCTGAAAGGAGGTGGAATTTCAAAAGGCAGTGGTAAGCATTTTTCAGGTGTACGAACAATATAAACAAACATGGTATAGGGGTAACTTGACAGGCTTATTGGAAACCAATGAAGCCACTGAAGTGACCGGAGTGTCGGCTGTGTCCCCTTGGGGGGCTTGGGGCAGCCTCCGGCCCACAGCCTCCCAAATATTTATCCTGTCAGTCTTAGGATGTCTGAGGTATCTGAGGCCAGTTGTACAAGCTACCAACTGATACGTTGTGTTCTGGGTATTACTAGGAAGTGCTCAACATTAAAAGAAGATCTTGTTGGATGTTAAATAATCTCTTGCTTCTGGAGAATGGTGAGGTCTAGTCCAGTCGCTGGCAGGGTGCAGAAAATTCTAGGCCAGTGATTCTCAGACTTGAGTGTGTATTAAAGCCACTAGACAAAGGTTAAAATGCAGATGGTTGGGCCCTGCCATGGAGTGTCTGATTCCATAGGTTTGCAGTGGGGTCCAACCATGTGTTTGTGTCCCTCACAAGCTTCTTGGTGTGGCATTCGCCGAGTTGCTCCTTGCGAACTGTTGTGTGTGATACCTCTTGCAGACTCTGCTTTCATCTCTCTGGTGGTGTGTGGCTCATTACCATCCAGACTACCCGTCCAGCGTTCTCTCTGAGCACCTCCAGTTTACAAATTCTTTGTCGTATTGCCTTCAGATCTGCCTCCTGTTAACTTCCAACCATGGCTCCCTGTTCTGCTGAGGGCCACACACAGAACATGTTCTGGATGGTGGTTCAGCCCCAGGCACAGGAGTCAGACTGCGAGGTTCATCTTCTGACTCCATTTAGGAGATGGCCTTGGGCAAGTCACTCAACTTTTCTTAATTTCCTCCTCCGTGGATTGGGCCTGATAATAGCACTTTTGTCATGGGATCAATAGCTAGTTTCAATGAGAAAATGTATGGAAAACAGTTAGTGTGGTACTTGGCACATAGTAAGTACTCAGTTAATGTTAGTTATTGTCATTACCTAGTTTCCCTTCCTACACAGAAGTCCATCAAACCTCTGAAGAAAGGTCATCATACTAGTTAACACTTCTCCTTTCAGGGCTAAGTGTCCCCGGCTCCTTCAACTACTCCTTATGGTCCAGTGTCAGTGTGTCCTTCAGCCTCGTCATTCTCTCTGAACATAGTCTAGTTTGTCCCGTTCCCTTGTCAAGTACATGGAGCCTCAGACCTGCCCCCTGCCTAGCATAGTCACAGTCTTGTCTAGTCAGTGTAGTCAAAGATCGTTTTAACTTTGGTGATGAATTCTCACTTTTCACTTGACCACATTGGACTTTTAGGCAACGAAGATGCTAGCGGCTGACATCTGCAGGCAGAGGGAAAATTCTGTCATTATGTCACATTCCCCCTGAGGCTTGCCTGGTTGCAGCCATGCAAGGCTCTTATTGTGTGGGTTTGTGGGGGTGTTGGTTGGGGAGAGTACCTCTGATCCTTGATCGGACTTGGGGCTTACACCTGTTTCATGACTGGTGTGATGGTTAGGAGCCCAAGTGACAGTGAGGAAGGATGTCAGAAGCTGAAGGATCTATATCCCTCTCTGCCGTGGCCTCAGCCCGTCCTGGCTCCAGGGACTTCGTGGGAAACCCAGCAGCTCCCCTGGAGAAGATGAACTGAGCCCTCTGCTGCAGCCAACAGTTCTCTGGAAGGAAACCAATCTCCAGGCCAGAGGACATTTAAAGCAAAGCTGTGTGGGCATTCCAGTCCTCATCCCCAGCCGCTGTCACCACTGGCTTCTTGCCCAGAGTCCTTGGTAAAATGTGAGGAGGGAGTCAGGGCTGTTTCACTATGGAGAGCGGGTTTGAGTATCAAGATGGCAGAACAAGCCTTGGGAAGGATGTCTCTCTCAGTTTCACTTCTCATTTCCAGTCTTTAGTGAATGGTTCCCCAGGAATATTGACCCGAAGTTCTGTCTTGTAAATAGAAGGCAGAGAAAAATCTCCTCATGTCACTGTGGTGCACTAGAGAGTCTATCTTGTCTGTCCCTGGTCCCAGAGGACACCAGCCAGGCCAGGCCTTGTGCTGACAGGGGACCAGGCCCACAGGACCACTGGCTCAGCTGTCCAAACCCTGCCACCGGCTCACCCACTGATCTGCACAGAGGCGCACTGAGCTTCTCCAGGACACACCAACCTCATGGTAGAACTAGCCACAGTCTCAGCTCTGTCTGTGCTCTGTCTATGCGCCCCCTCACTGCTACCCCAGAGCCACGCTGTGCTGTGTGAATAAATAGGAAGAAGTCTTCTCTCCGCAACTCCGGGTACACTGAAGTCATATAACACACAACACTGTGGCTACAGATGCCCCATCCTCCTCTGTCTCCCACCTCCTGGGAGCAGCCGCATGAAGCTGTTGCCAAGTTCCTCCCTGAGGCTCCTGCCAAGCTCTGCCTTTGGTCACAGGAGCTGAGGAAACCAGCCTCCCATGCTTTGTGACATCTGCACTTTCTCAGCCTTCCCGCAGCCCCCGGGAACCTCAGGCCTTCCTGATGCCCGATTCTTTGAATCAGGGATTCACATTTTGTCCTCCAGGATATTTTCAGGCTGATCTAGGGGAAAGGTAAAAGATGGTGTTTAGGGACGCCTGGGTGGCTCAGTTGGTTGGACGACTGCCTTTGGCTCAGGTCATGATCCTGGAGTCCCGGGATCGAGTCCCGCATCAGGCTCCCAGCTCCATGGGGAGTCTGCTTCTCTCTCTGACCTTCTCCTCATTCATGCTCTCTCTCACTGTCTCTCTCTCAAGTAAATAAATAAAATCTTTAAAAAAAAAAAAAAAAAAGATGGTCTTTAGCAAAGAGTACCCTGCCAACAGAGGACTCGCAGGCAGTCTTCTGGCTGGCTGGGCACAGAGGCTGTGCTCCACCTAACGGCAGATCAGATGGGACTCTCCTGGTCCAGACTTGGGCTTTGAGAAGAAAATGTACATTCTTCAGTGGATAACGAAGGCAAGCATCACTATTATCTTTTTTCTGGCAAGTTAGAATTCTTTTTTTTTTTATTTTAAATATTTTATTTATTTACTCAACAGACAGATCACAAGTAGGCAGAAAGGCAGGCAGAGAGAGAGGTGGAAGCAGGCTACCTGCTGAGCAGAGAGCCCGATGTGGGGCTCGATCCCAGGACACCGGGACCATGACCTGAGTTGAAGGCAGAGGCCTCAACCCACTGAGCCACCCAGGTGCCCTGCATGTTGGAATTCTAAACAGTGGGAAAAAACAAGGTCTACATAGATTAGTGCTCCAAACTGGAGTGTCAGGAGGCACTAGAACCATCCCAAAGGAGGCAAAACTTTGAGGTAGTGGTGTCTTTAATTTTCATTCATTCATTCATTCATTCATGCATTTTAAGTAGGCTTCAGACCCAGTGTGGAGCCTGACATGGGGCTTGAACTCTGAACCCTGAGATCAGGACCTGAGCTAAGAGTCAGATGCTTAACTCACTGAGCCCCTGAAGAAAGGGTGTCTTTTTTTTTTTTTTTTTAAAGATTTATTTATTTATCTGACAGAGAGAGGGAGATCACAAGTAAGCAGGCAGAGAGAGAGGAGGAAGCAGGCTCCCTGCTGAGCAGAGAACCCAAAGCCAGGCTAGATCCCAAGACTCTGAGATCATGACCTGAGCTGAAGGCAGAAGCTTAACCCAGTGAGCCACCCAAGTGACCCAAAAGGGTATCTTTTAAATCATGCTATAGACTTGGGACAACTAGGCTGCTCCTGGTCTTGATTCTCTCTCACTGGCCCTTCCGCCTTGGATAGTCTCTCCGTGAAGGGTAGAGGCTATAACCTCGAGAGGCCTGGTACTTTCCTTGCTGTTCTCCTGTTCCCGAACTTGTCCCTCTGGGGCCCTTGAGAAGGGGTCCAAATTTCCCAAGGACCACTGATCTTCTGTTTCTGTGTTTCTCAGAAAGACGCAGGTGGAGACCCAAATCCAGACTCTGAGAGGACTCAGACTTGGTCCAGGCAGGAACCCAAGACTGTTCATGTTCTGCACCTCAGTTTTCCTTTTAGTGGAAAAGTATTGTGTATTCTGCCCCCTCAGCTGGGAAAAAGAATGAGGGAGGGAATGACTGCTAAAGTATCATTTGCAGCCAGCTTGCAAGTGTTAATAATTCACAGCTCTCTAGGGGTCCTCGGGCCTCCCCTGACCTGCCACCTTGTTGCGGAGAAAAACGAGAAAGTTCAGATCAGCAATCATGTGGGGCTCCAATGTGCGATGTGGCGGGGGACAGTGGCCTTGCACCGCTGTAAAACATTTATCTCAGGTCTGCATCTGGACCCTGGCCTAATAAATTCCTCAGCAAGTATGCAGACTACACAGATCGTCTCTTCAGGTGGTGGATGAGGCCAAAGTAACATGGGGAGTCCAAGCGGGGGGAGGACTGTCATAAATACTGACTCAGGACAGGGACAGAAACCCACTGGAGCTGAAAAAGCTAGACTCCAAGTTAATGAGCTACTACAAAGACAGGGTAAGACAGGGATAATCAGATCTGAAGTTGGAGTAAAAATTTGGGGGTATCAGGGATGAATCTTAGAAATTCTTTTTTTTTTTTTTTTAAGATTTTATTTATTTATTTGACAGAGAGAAATCACAAGTAGATGGAGAGTCAGGCAGAGAGAGAGAGAGAAGGAAGCAGGCTCCCCACTGAGCAGAGAGCCCGATGCAGGACTCGATCCCAGGACCCTGAGATCATGACCTGAGCCGAAGGCAGCGGCTTAACCCACTGAGCCACCCAGGTGCCCAGGGATGAATCTTAAAGGTGAGGATTGGAGGCTGTTATCTTGTACTGAGCCGGGCAGATTGGTGTAGTAGGAAAGGGCTTTGGCCTTGGGAATAAAAGTGCTAGGTTTTAGCCATGGGTCTGCTATGAACCTGAGGTGACCTTGGCTAAGTCACTTCACCTCTCTGGATCTTGGTTGCATAGCCAAAAAATTGAGACTGTACAACTCAACAAATAAAATCAAACAAGCAGATTAAAAAATGGACAAAAGACTTGAGCAGACATTTCTCTGAAGAAGATATACCAAAGATCAATAAGCACATGAGAAGATGCTCAGAAGCATTCATTTTCAGAGGAACATCACTCAAGTGAGATGTCACCTCACACCCATGAAGGTGACTATTATTGGGACACCTGGGTGGCTCAGTCAGTTAAGCATCTGCTTTTGGCTCTGGCCATGGTCTCAGGGTCCCGAGATCGAGTCCTGCATCGAGTTCCTTAGTCAGCTGAGAGCCTGCTTCTCCCTCTGCCTGCCACTCCCCTTGCTTGTGCTCTCTCTCTCTCCCTGACAAATAAATAAAGAAAATCTTTTTTTTAAAAATCAGGATGACTATTATTTAAAAAAACCCAGAAAATAGCAAGTATTGGTGAGGATGTAGAGAAATTGGGAACTTTGTGCTGTTGGTGGGAATGTACATTGGTGCGACCACTATGGACAAGGGTATGGTGGGTTCCGAAGGACTCTAAACAGAAAATCACCACATGATCTGAGAACTCCACTTCTGGGTAAGTACCCGCAAGAACTGAAAGTGGGGACTTGTGTTCATAGCACCATTGTTCACAATAGCCAAAATGTGGAACTAACAAATTCATCACCAGACGAACAGATAAGTGAAATGTGGTGTGTCCAAGCAATGGAATATTCTTCACCCGCAGAGAGGGAGGAAATTCTGACCCATGCTACAGTATGGATGAACCTTGAAGACATTTGCTAAGAAAAATAAGCCAGTCACAATAAACAGATACTATATGATTTTGCTCATGTGAGATATCTAGAGTAATGAAATTCATAAAGACAGAGAGTAGAATGGTGGTTGCCAGGGCCTGGGGACAGGTGAAAATGGGCAGCTGTTTACTGAGTATGGAGTTTTAGCTTAGGAAGAAATAAATGAGAACTGAAAGGAATACATCAGAACAATTTATTGGAAAAGACCAAATTTTCCCTCTGTTCTTTGTCACAAATCAACTGTTTTTATTTGTTTGGGTCTGCTTGCGGGGGATGGTTTCCGAGTCTATTCCATTGGCCTATTTGTCCATCTGGTGCCCATGACATATTGTAGTAATTACCATCACTCTACTGTCTTGTTATCCAGGAGGGCTTCCTGAGTCTTATTTTTCAGAACTAGCTTGTCAACTTCCACCAAAAAACCCCAACCAAGCAAGTAAACAAATATGCCCCGCGGGAAGTTTGATGGGAAATACATTAATCTGTAGGTCAGTTTGGAGAGAACGAACATCTTTACAGTGTCGAAGTTTCCGTCCATGACTATGATATAATCTTCATTTACTTAAGTTTTCTTTAGTGGCTCTTAGTAATATTTTATAGTTTCCTATGAGTGTGGCAAAGTAGCAATCCTTTAACCTTTAAGGAGTTTGGGAGAGCTTAGGGAAGATGGTCCTAGATGCGTCACTCCAGCCTTGAAGAGCCTCATCTGTTTACCCTCGTGAACTAGACAACTGTTAATTTCTGTGTGACATGGTGGGGAAAGTGTTGGGAAGCACTGGGAGGTCTTTGTATTTTCTGTTTTCTGACCAGTTTTCTGTTTCTGATCAGTTGCACAGAATGCTGTGCCTTGGGCTGGCAGGCGTACCATCCATAATGCCCCCAAACATCCTGAACTCCTGACTTGCCCAGGGTGTACTCCTAGCCTGTTTGTTTATATGAGCTCGTCTGTACAATGTGTGCCCATAAATCAGGAGAGCATGACTTGCAGAAACAATAGTAGTAATGGTATTTTGTGCTGCACATTTACTAGGTTCCGGGAGATCAACAAATGTCTTTTCACTTAAGCCTTCTAAAAACCCTATGAGGTTGTTAATATTACTAATATTTATAGAAGAAGAAGCTGGAGCTTTGAGAAGCAAAGTAACTGATAAGTGGCAGAGCCATTTCTGGAAACATGGAAGACTGATAACCTGAAAATCTTCCCTCCTCATAGAAATGCTGGGTTAAAATATATCAAACAGTTTTTCAATAGATAGTTAAGCTTGCAAGAAAGGAAAGAAATTTCTAAGGTCCGGAAGTGAAGAGGAAGCTGAAAAAACAGCAAGCAAGCAGTTTGTTCTCATAGTGATGAGGGAGCAGGAGGCTGGCTGAGGACACAGCAAGAGCTGGCGCCTTGCACCCCCCCCTTCATCCGCTCCCCTCCATAGGTGTAGCATTCCTCAGGCTCCCCTGACTGCCATAAAATGATAAATAGTTAACTTGCAACTAAGCCTTCAATATTCTGATAGTATTCTTTGCCCCAATAGCCCTTTGTCCTCACCTACCCAACTCCTGCGTATATAACCAACCACCCCTCACAACCCGGGGCAGCCGCATCTCTGCCTGCCCACGGGCCCTGTCCCCGTGCTCTAATAAATCACCTTTTGCACCAATGACGTCTTAAGAATTCTTTCTTTAGTCGTCGGCTCCGAACCTCCTCACCCCACCGAACCTGACTTAGGTTCTGGGACTTCATCAATAGGGTCACTTTGGGATAGGAGATAAGACTGAGGAACTGGGACCCTAGATAGAGCTGAGACCCCAAAAATCCACCTTCTTAGTAAAAGGGCCAGACTAAAACCAAGCTGGCAAAATGAGATGCATATTTTCACTCCTTCACTCCTTTGCTCAATTTCATTTTTTGAAAAGCTTGCTATAATTTAGGCTCCTATTCCAGGCACTTGGGATGCAGTGACAAATATAATCTTGTCCCTGGGAATTTATATTGTGGTGGGGGAGGGACATAAAATAAATAATAAACACAATATAAACATATGATGAAGAGGGATCTATTTATGGAAAACACAGAATAGGGAAGAACTGATCAAGGATAGCAAGGAAACCATCTATCTTGGCCTGGACTCTGTCAAGAAAAAAGAATTTCCTCCTGTGAGTTCCCAAACACAGATTTGCCTTTAGAAAGGGCTTGAGTAGAGATGTTTGGGTGACTCAGTGGGTTAGGAGGCTACCTTCGGATAAGGTCATGATCCCAGGACCCTGGGATCGAATCCCACATTGAGCTTGTTGCTTGGCGGGGAACCTGCTTCTCCCTCTGGCTGTGCGCTTGTGAACACTCTCTCTCTTTCTCTGACAAATAAAATCTAAAAACAAACAAACAAACAAAAAGAAGGCCCTTGGGTTGGGGGGCCTGGATGGCTTAGTTGGTTAATCATCTGGCTCTAGATTTTGGCTCAAGTCACGATCTTAGGATAGTGAGATCGAGCCTTGTGTTGGGCTCTGTGCTGGGCATGGAGCTTGCTTAAGATCCGCTCTCTTCCTCTCCCTCTGCCCCTCCCTGACTCAAAAAAAAAAAAAAAAAAAAAGAGAAGGGGCTGGGGTTGTAACTGATGTGAATTGTTTGCATGATCTAGAAACACTAAGGCAAGTAACTAACACAAATTGGCCCTGTTGTCAGTGTCTTTCTTCATCATTCTAAGGGATGAGGGGTGGGCTGCCTCACAGAAACAAAGCAGACCCTCCACCCAGGCTGCCAAGAGCTCCTGCAGATAAAGCCCAAACTTGAGCTCACAATAAAAAAACACAAACCCATCCAAACTATTAATGGCAGAGTTAGGGTTCACTGCAACATCTTTTTGATGCCGGAGCCCATGCTCACGACCCTCAGCCATACGGCCTTCCACATACACACCAGGGCTTACAGCACACACCTTCCTGGCTCAGCTGTCTTAGATCCGTGGTGTTCAGCATCTAACAGATACACAGCCATCCACCTCTGCTTGAATACCACTATGGAGGAGAGCACATTCCTTCTTGGGTGGCTGGGGGCCTTTTTGTACAGGTGCCACAATGCCCAGACAAGCTTCTCAGTTCTTCTGCACCAAATGATCCCAGACAGAATAACTGACCACGTGAGTTTTCGCTTTTCTTATCTGTGAAATAGAGATATTGGCCTTAAGGATTGTGCCCTTTTAAACAGAATAGTGGATATAAAGGCTTACCAGGTACATAATAGATAATGCTGTTTGCTCTTCTCATTAATGTCTAGGTCTAAGCAATCAATAAGACCAATTCTGCTTTGTATTAATCAGATCAGATCCATTCATAGGCAGGAGAGCTTTTAAAACTCAAGCTCTAGGGGCCCCTGGGTGGCTCAGTCATTAAGCGCTGCCTTCAGCTCGGGTCATGATCCCAGAGTCCTGGGATCAAGCCCTGCATCAGTCTCTCTGCTCAGCGTGAAGCCTGCTTCTCCCTCTTCCACTCCCCTGTTTGTGTTCCCTCTCTCACTGTCTCTCTCTGTCAAATAAATAGATAAAAGACTTCTAAAAAAGTAAATAAAATTCAAGTTTTAGTGAGGTTAAACCACATTTCATTCAACATTCCACTGAGAAATTCTTTAGTCACTTAAAAAAGATGTTTGTTTCTATTTGATTTTGAACCAAAGCTTTCTCTGCATCTCTTTCTTTCTTTCTTTCTTTCTTTCTTTCTTTCTTTCTTTCTTTCTTTCTTTCTTTCGAGTTCTAGCAGCGAGGAGGGACAGAGGGAGAGGGAGAGAGAGAGAATTCAAGCAGACTCTGTGTGGAGCTCAACATGGGACTTGATCTCAAGACCCTGAGATCAGGACCTGAGCTGAAATCAAGAGCCTGACGCTAAACGGACTGAGCCCCTCAGGTGCCCTGCTTTCTCTGCATTTCGATGTCTTTTCTGTTTCCAGTCTCAAAGATTGTGACTATTTCCCCTTCTGCACTGGGATGGAGGGCCAGTCTGAGAAGTCTCCTGATGAGTATATACTCCACTGGGAGGGCTGTTTTCATTTGATTTCTGTCACCCAACTTTTTAAATTTTACAAGTGTCAAGAATAAATATTACTGATGTAGGCTTCTTAGCAATTAAGATATCTTTTATATACAGTGTGATTCACCCTTTTACATGTATAGATTGATGAAATTTGGTAATTTTAGACAATCGAATAGCCACCCCCACATTCAAGATAGAGAACAAGATCTACAACAATTCCCTCACCTTAAAGTTCCCCCTTTAGACCCTTGATTTTAAGAGGCAAATTGGGGACACTTGGGGAGAAGCCATGAAGTCATGGCCTCCGCAGATAGCCTTAGGGAATAAGGGGCATTCACTTTATCCCAGAGAAAAGGTTTATGGAGAGTATAACAACCTTCAAATATCTGAAGGGCTGCTATGTAGAATAGAGTAGACCTAGAGTAACTCTGGAGGGAAATATTAGGATTTATGGACAGAAGCGAGAGACCTTTTGACTCAATATTTAAAAAAAAATAAAAACCTCTAAAAACAATATAATTACAATTATTTACAGATGATGAAGGTTAAGTGAGACTCTGAGTCAGAAATAAATTACTCTAGGGGCACCTTGGTGGCTCAGTGGGTTAAAGCCTCTGCTTTCAGCTCAGGTCATGGTCCCAGAGTCCTGGGATTGAGCCCCACATCAGGCTCTCTGCTCAGCAAGGAGCCTGATTCCTCCTCTCTCTCTCTGCCTGCCTCTCTGTCTATTTGTGATCTCTGTCAAATAAATAAATAAAATCTTTAAAAAAAAGAAAAGAAAAGAAAAATTACTCTAGAGAGTAAAGCCCCGAAATGGCAAAGTCATCATTTGAACACAGGTATTCTGATCTTCAGTTCAGTCAAGATTTTTCCCTTCTCCACGGCCATTTAGGAAGAGACACAGGAGGCCCCCGGGGCAGGGCAATCCAAACGGACAGATTCTGATTTGAGTTAGCTGCTCAGATGTTTGTCATTTTTGACCATTTACCCTCTGGCTTGGGCCAAGCCTTTCTTGGGAAAACCTAAGGCCCATCCAAGGTCAGTAGCCCTTTAGGCATGGGTGGAGGAGGGGGTCTCCCATTCACGGACTGGGGTTAGTTAGCTTCGCCTTACTGCCTGGAGCACTTTCTCGCCCTCATTTGCAGTGTGGGCTGCAGATCCAGGTCAGTCAGGAGCCTGGCTTGGGTCTGCCTGTGTGGGTGCTGCTGGTAGGGCTGAGCTGCTGCTCTGGGTGCCTGGAGCCCTTCCCCACTGCCCAGGCGGTCCTCAGCCTTCCACCTTCCCTCACTGGGCTTGCCGGAGAGGGAAGTGGGTGGAAGGGGAAGGCAATTTTCAAGAGGCTAGAGCATAGAGACCGAGCATCCTCAGGTGAGGAAAGGGAGGGAGGAGAGAGCAGGTAAGAGGAGCGGAGTCTTGGAAGTAAGAGCAAAGGTTTTGAGTGTAGGTAAAAACTCCCGGGGCGCGCGGAGGAGGGCGCCTGAGGGGCTTTGCTCCATTTACTGTGGCTTGTCTGCCTCAGGTCTTCTACTAGGTAGGGGCTCTCAGAGGTTCCTGCTCCCCAGGGAGGCCTCCGTGCTCGAGGGTCCTCTGGTGGTGGCCTGCAGCGCCCCCACAACCCTGGGATGGGGCACGGTGGAGGGTTCTAATTCACTGAGTGTTGCTTGGTGTGACCAAGGCCTTTGCCAAGGGAGAGAAATGAGGAAAGCAGAGGAGCCTCCTCCCCCAATGCCCCTTCTCTTCTCCCCGCCCCCCCCTTCTTTGGGAGGGGCAGACGGGCAGCAGCGTCCCCTCAGGGCTTAGGTGGGCGGTGGCACTGGGCTTGCTGCAGGTTGTCTCAGGTTTGAGCTGCTCAGGGCCCACCAGCTGGCAGGAAGCAGGACAGAGGTCACTTGAACTCAGACCACAGGTCCCTGTTAAATACATCAACTTTTAAATCAATCTTTGTTCAAAGTCCAGTGAGTTCCAAGACTAGAGCTCACCAGCAGAGAGAGAATTCCCCGGTGAACGGACCAGCTTTTCTTCTTTCCACATTCAGGTAAGAGCTGACTCTGGTCGCCCTGAGTGAGGGCACCAGCTGCCTGGGCTTGAACCTCCTTCTTTCTTTTCCTTTCTCCTTTTCCAAGCAGTGGCTGGCTATCCAGGGCAGAAGGGAGGCCTATGGGGAAGGAGCCAGGGGCCTTCTGTGGTGGGGGTGGCGGGGGGAATTGTTCACACTCTGAGGTTCTCTCTGCTCGTGATGCCTGACCCTCACAGGTTAGGGTCTGTTTCACAAAGGAATTGGTAAACTGATCCTCAAAAAAAGCTTTCCCTTGGTTGCCTAGGGGGTTGGCGAGCAGCCCAAAGGGAGCATGACAACAGACCTCACAGGTCACCAGGGGGATACTCCTCTGACCTCCCCACTAGGCAAGGGCTTTGTGTATTAGAGATTTTCTTCTGGAAGCATCCCTTCAAGGGTAAAAGCTAACTTAACTTTCCCACCCAATAAAAACGGGCATCTCCTCTTTTCATCACATAACAACACTAAGAAATGAGAAAAAACCAGTGAGTTTCTAGGTGGCTGAGTTTTCAAGTAACCTCCCCAGGCTCTACCTTTTGAAGTTTAAATTCTTTGGGTCTTGTGTGGGTCTGAAAATCTTGGTTTCTTTAACGTTCCAGACGATTCTGGTGTGCAGCCAGGTTTGGGAACCACTGGTCTCTTCCTAAGAGGAAGAGACTAAGGGACTTAAAGGTGACTTTATATAAGGGTTTTCCAGCGGAGGAGACCCTTGATCCGGGCAGGTTCCTTCCTCCTCAGCTGTCCCTGCAGCATTGTTCAATGTGCTTGCTCTCAGTCCTATATCCAGAACTCACAGGCGTGCGGGTGTCTAGTCACCTGTAGTCACATGTTCTTTCCTGCAGCAAATAACTCAGGGACCTTGAGTTTGTGTGTTATGACTAAGTAAATTGTTCTTATCTTTAACTCTTTTGTATGTTCTCTGCACCATAAACTATGTAGTAGCTAGTAATGATGTCTTGTGTTTGTAGACAGCTGCTTCTCTTCCAGGGGAAAGGACACGGGACTGGGGCACAAAGAGCCCGTGCTGTTGTTTGGTTAGTGGTGACAGTCCGTTAGACAAGACAGCTGGGGCTTCAGTTTCACCATCTATCAGTGATGGCCTCGCTTTCCCCAGGGCTGTACTGAATATAAAATTATAAATGAGACATGTTTGAGGGGATTAAAAGCATAAACGTAAGGTGTGTACATTTCCAGTGTGAGTACCAAAGGCTCTGTGGGAGGGAAACAGGCTGTGGTCAGTGAAGGCACCTCGTCCTCGTGTTTTCATCTCAACAAGCCTCTCTGGACTCCCCTATAAATCGGGAGTTGGGACTAGATCACGGCCAATGTCCTCTTCAGCCCACCAAGTCAAGGTGGAGCCCTAAGTATGAGGACTTCATTATCCTGCAGCTCAGAAGGCTGGCTCCTTCTCGTCGTCTGGGTTTGAATCGAAATGCTACCTTCCCAGGAAGGGCTTTCCAAGTCAGCCTCCCCCTCAGTCCCACCACCACGTCTCCTCGTTCATAGCCTTTGTCACCAGAGGTCCTCTCGTTTACTTTCTACTGGTCACCCTTGCCAGACGTCAGGCTTCAGGAGAGCCGAGATCTCCTCTTCTGTGTTACTGCTCTAATCCCAGCTCTTAGGAAGGCACCTGGCATAGAGCAGATGCTTAGCTATTCAGCTAAATGGGCTGCCGGTTAGTGTGGCGGGGAATGGGCTGCAAGAATGGAATCAGGGTGTTTTGAGAAACCGCTCTCCAGGAGAGGATGCTTAAGCACTCTGATACTCTTGGGGAATCTGAGGGCCTGGCTTTGATCATGTAGGGATGCACATCTCTGGCCACAGCACGGTTAAATGATTTTCATATTTGTTGCATATGAGCATAGCAAGTTCAACTTAGATATGTTTCCTCAAGATCGTGGCAACTCCTCTCCTTGGCATTTCATGAGGGGCTGCCTCACGATTTCTTACTCTCATTGGCTAAGTGGTGCAGAGCATGGATGCTGGAAAGCTACACTGCAAGCAGACATATTCTTCTTTTCTGAGACTCTGTGTCCTCCTCCGTCAGACAGGCACAACCACTTCATTGTGGTGTCTGGAGGATTAGGTGGGAGAACGTACCTTGGAGGGTCTCACACACTGTGCTACTGTTATGATGATTTTTTTTTTTAAAGGTTTATTTATTCACTTGAGAGAGAGCACAAGTGGCAGAGGACTGGGGCAGTGGCAGGGACAGGGGCAGGGGGAGAGGGAGAAGCAGACTCCCAGGTGAGCGGGGATCCTGACCTGGGGCTCGATCGCAGGACCTGAGCTGAAGGCAGATGCTTAACCATCTGAGCCGGCCAGGTGCCCCTGTTTGATGGTCTTCAGACAACTCTGTGATGGGCACAGCCCCAGAGAAGGTAGGACCCCAGGTAAGGGCAAGGAGTTTTGATAAATAGGAACAATAGCCTCTAGGCAGCTTGAGGGTATCTCTGCAGGGTTTGCTCCTGGTCTGAGGCAGCCTCCAGCTTCTGAGGCTCTAAACCTCATGCAGCACGAACACTGGAGATCTCCTGTAAGACTGAGCCTAACGTGCTTCCCAGGCTCACCTGAACTGCTTCTTCCTTTCGACATACACTTCTTCTCCTGGCTTTCTGGACTATCCACTCTTCCTTTTACCTGGGCTGCCTGCCTCCTTCCAGTCTAACTACTTGTGTCCCCTAACACAGCAGATACCTCAGGGGTGGGAGGCTGGGGAGATGGTGAAAGAAGCCTAGACTCCAGTGGGTTTGAATCCAGGCCCTGTGGCTTATCCAAATAGCCATGGGAAACCAACTTAACTCTTCAGAGTCTTTTTTTAAATTTATTTTTTACTGGCGGCATGGGCCATTAGGATTTCCTTTTTTCTTTCTTTTTTCTTTTCCCCCTTTTTCTCACATTTATTTATTTATTTATTTATTTATTTATTTATTTTATTTATTTTCAGTGTGGACCTTTAGGATTAAATGTAAACCATAATAGGAACAATAAGCACCTAGGCTGGTGCTTGGTGCTTAGTAGTATCTCAATAAACACATTTAACAAAAGCAAGACATTTTCTTTTAGATATTACTGTACCCATGCCATTTTTGGATAATTGTGTTTCTAACTTTCCCCACTGCACTCCTGGGCTCTGTGAGGGCAGGACAGTGTCTTAATTTGATTAGGGCCTTGGGATCTGTCTGTCCCAGAACCAAATATACCTTGTCAATTGTATAAATGATACTTAAAATTCAGACAACAGAGTGATGCCCTCAGACTGTGGTGCTCAGGAAAGGATTTATGTTTAAAATTGACCTGAGCCTTGAAAACAGGTAGGTTTTAGATTCATTCACTTGGAAAGAATGTTTACTTAGGAGATACTATGTATAACTAATCAGAGTGGGGAAGGTACTCCAGGCATGAGCAAAGGGCAGGCTGGGTGTGGGTGGCCATGCGCAGGCCAGCTGGGTATCTGCTGAGGGCCTAGAGGAATGAGGTAGGGCAAGATTATGCCTGAGCAAGGAGTCTGGATTCTGCTTCTTGAATGATTCTTTTGTTTTTATTTATTTTTATTATTCTTTTTCTTTTAGAGATCAAGAGGGCAGGGGAAGGATAGAAGCAGAGAGAGAATCTTAAGCGGAGCATGGAGCCTGACATGGGGTTAGATCTCACAACTCTGAGACCATAACCAAAGCCAACATCGAGAGTCAGATGGTTAACTGAGTGAGCCACCCAGGTGCTCCTTGAATGATTCTTTTAGAACCTGATAGGATGATGGCAAGATCTCAAGGCAGTAGGTGGGAGAGCCTGGGGGCAGGAGGACTGTGGAACACTTGAAAACAATGTAGGGGTAGAAATTCAAGGTCAAGAGGTCTTGTAGAACAAGATGCCAATTTGAGGGATAGCCGCAGTTCCAACCAACCCTCAGGGTGATTTGGTTATTCTCAGGTTTTACCAGCTTTACCAGGGGCAAAAGTTATCCTCTGTGAGGGCGTCTTTGTTCCCACATAATGTTGACTCTGTCCTTCTCCCAGCTTGCAGAACTCTTAGGTAAGCAAGTCAAGTGTGAAAGACCTTGACCTCCATCCCAGAGTCCTGCCATGTAGGACAAAGTGTCATTCATGATGCCTGGGGACTGGGGGTAGTATTTGGTACCAGCTGGCCACATGAACTTTGAGATAAGCAGATTCATTCCTTATCATAAATGAGGAGTAAGAATTAACTCCCTGGGCCTGGAGTCACTCTTTTCCACATAATGCTCAGTGGAATGCATTTCACTAATTTCCCACATTTGAAATCTCTTGCTGGCTAAGACCAAATGGTAACTGTGACAATGGGAAAGTAAAGTTAGCAAATACATATCTTAGGCTCCCGCTTATCCTTCTGTTTTTGACACTAATTCTTTAAAATGAAGACACTTGAGTGTTTGAACTTCCACAGGTCTTGCTTTTCCAAGGAGGAACCCAGGTGGTCCCAAGTGAATTATCTGCAGTGAAGACCTAGAACCTGCTCCAGGTGAAATGTTTGTGAAGAAAGATGAAATCTTTATCTCTTCCTTGCTGGGGACATCTGTCAATCCCAGCAGGGACACGATAGGATTCCTCTTATGCCGTTGGAAGAAACTGTGTGTCTGAGGCTCTGAGGCTGCCCTTAAAGGAAGGCAGACACGCCAGGGCAGGAGGAGGCCTTGGTCAGGGCCGATGGCTGTCAGGGATTCTTGGCCTGTCCCTGTGCTGACTTAACTATCTCATAGTCTCCACCAATGGCATTTTTCTGATAGAACTCTAGTGTTTGTCTGTCTCACTCATGACACAGATGCACACCAGGGAGGGAGGGACAGTGTTCTCCATGAGGACACCATGTGCCCAGATGCCTGGTCAAGGTTCCTGGGAATGTTGCCTTCTCGCTGAAGTTCCAAGGGTTTTATAGACTAGCAAGGAGTTCAGTGCAAGGCGAATACCATCCGGGTTGAATGTTACCCTGGGCTCCCACCCTCTCTTCCCTTCATGCCTTGATGAAACAGAGCGATTTCTCTGTGGTACATCCTAGTTCTACAAAGAGCCGTCCACAGTCACAATTACTAGGATTAAACATTATTCACCTGCTGCGTGGCTCAGTGACTGCTGTGTAGTTTTCCACAGTTCTGGTGTTGGTTACATAAGTGCCTTTTGAGGAGAGACTGTTTTCTTTGTGGTCTGGTACTCCCCGCACCACTGGTTCCCAAGTATTAGACAAGATAGCACTGGATCCATCGTGACTAGTGGCTGTAGGCACCGTGTTTGTAGACCAGTCCTGCTGCATCCTAGCCAGAAGAGCCCACCCCTTCCTTCCTGGAAGTCCTTGCACCAGGCTGTGGGTCACAGCTGACAGTGCTCTTCTGTTTTTCTGCTTCCAAACGGAATGCGTTTCTCCCATGCCCTTTCTTGAATCTTTTGGAAATTCAGGGATGTGGCCTGGCGGGTGAGCCTGCTCACTAGTTACTGCTTGGCTGCCATGGTCCCTACCTGGAGAAGCTTTCTGGGTACAAGGTCCCGCTTCCCTCATGCACCTTCTCCACCCTTGTCTGTTCCTTGGTGCCTGTGCTGGTTACCTCGTGTGCACACCTGTTAGAGCTCATCTGCTTCTGGCGGCGCCCCCCACAACTTGGTCTGGAAGTTTTGTAAAGCTCCCCAGAATCTTATGCTTCTTTGTATATGGTATTTGGTTCTATTTTTGTAATTCCCTGGCTTTCAGACTTACGTGCTCCTTCTGGGGTCGGTTGGAGAAATCGGAGCTTATTACATGAGTTTTAGTTCCCGAGGAACAAAATCTTCAGCCCTGTCTTTCCGGTGGTTAATGCTAACTTTAAAGAGTAGGGCTGCAGAGAACCCTGGCCTGATGATCAAGGGGCCCTCTTAGCCCCAGCCCAGCCCTTCTTGTCTGCTTTAGAGAGAAAACCGGAAATACTGCTCAAGTGTTCTCGCAGAAAAAGGGATTGGGGCTCCCACCAGAGGACCAGGAAGACAATGTGCATGGCTTGCCTTCTATGTCCTAGATACTGTGCTCAGATGCTTTACTTGGTTGATCTTAAGTCCTCTTCACCATGTCTATATGCATTTCCTATTCCAGGTGTACCTTTGTCTTCAGCTCAAAATTAAAGAAGTCACCCATGTTCTCACAGCTAGAAAGTGGTGATGCTGGGGTTAAAAACTGGGTCATCTCCAAAACTCTAGTTCTTAATAATGTCCTTTACCGAGACTTGAATGATATGGGAAGATAGAAATAAAAATACGGATTCCCTTCACATCAGCAATATACCTAGACATTTCTTTTAGACTTTTCATGACTAGAAATTACTCTGTCTTATAGATCTTTTAGGATGACCTTTCCTCTGTTGATCCCTTAATTTTTGAAACTACTCCTTCCATTCCTTCCTTCTCCCCATTTGTCCTGCTCAGCCAGTCCCTGGCACTCTACATCTCTCCAGCCCTACCCTTTGACTACTCTTACCTGCCAACTCATGTTGGTCGAACATTCCAGCTCTATGCTCATTGTAAGTATAGAAATCCTCATCTCCAAGCTTTCTGTTTTTTAAACATGTCTAACCCCAACTTACGGTAAAAGTTACCACTTTCTCCTTCTATTCATGGACCCTGTGGTGAGGAAAAGGCCATGAGAAGCCATCCTGATTGGTCTACTGTCAATTAATGAGATTGGCCTATCTATCTAATAGGAAAACATTAACCTAAGTTGTTTCTTAGAAAATTGTATTCAATTTGTTGACTCATTGTAGTGAAGCAATGCTGTGGCTATTGGAAATCCTTTTTGGCCAGTGGTTATAAACTGACAGCCCAGGGGCTCAATTCTGTTGGGTTTACATGGAGTTTCTTAAAAATTTGAAATAGCTGTCAGCTTTTTACAGTGGGGAAATTTTGCATAAATCTGGATTTCCAGATTCTCTTGAGAAATTGATAGGTCCAGCATTCCTGGTTCCTATCGCCTCCCAGCAGCTGTCTCAAAGTGCTAAATAGCAGAGCAAATCCACAGGCCTCTCCTGACCCTAGCGATTTGCCAGTTTGAGCCCACTGGACATTTTGGTCCATATCCTCAGAATTCCTGATTTGTCTTAGTTACTCTGCAGGAGAGATTGGAGCCAAGGTAAGTGACCTTCTTTTCTTCTTCATCTCTCTCTTTTTTTTTTTTTTTAAGGTTTTATTGATTTGACACAGAGAGAGATCACAAGCAGGCAGAGAGGCAGGCAGAGAGAGAACAGGGAAGCAGGCTCCCTGCTGAGCCGAGAGCCTGATGTGGGGCTCGATCCCAGGACCCTGAGACCATGATCTGAACTGAAGGCAGAGACTTAACCCACTGAGCCACCCAGGCACCCCTCCTGCCTTTTTTTTTTTTTTTTTTTTTTTAACTTCGGCCTTTGTGGAAATATTCTACCCATCGAGGTAAAACCCATTTCCTGTGCTCCCTGTATCCTTCCTTGATACACTAACACACTGCTCATTTTTTTCACAGAATAAAACCACCAGCCCTGCTCTTCCCCTCAAGCTATTATCCCTGTTCTGTCCATCATCTGTTTCGAGATGTGTCTATATCTGTTGTCTCTGTTACTGTTCACTAGCTTCTCAGGCCCTTCTCCATCCTGGACTCCTGTGTTCTAAGTTTAGTGACATGTTCTGTTTTCATTCTCTTTACCTCTTAATGTCATTTTGCATTGTCACTTACAATCTTGAAATGCTTTTCATTTTGACTGCACTGTAAAATCTCAGCCTTCTGCTTATTCCTTCTCTGCTTCCTCTTCTGAATGCCGGGATATAGGATTACCCCAGGCCTTATCTTGGGTACCTCGTCCTCCATGTTCCCACTCGGAGGCTTTCCTTAACTCTGCGGCACATGCCCAGTCCTTTGTCCTGAGCTCCAGGCCCATACTCCCGGCACTCTTCTGTTAGTCATCAGGGCATGGGCTTCTCTGACACCCTCCCTTGGCAACATCATACCTGAGTGGAAAACTCATTAGTCTCCTTGCTGCTATAATCAGAGTACCACAGACTGAGTAGTAGAATGTGTGTGTGCTTAAGCAGCAGAGATTTAGTTCTTCACAGTTCTAGAGGCTGGAAGTACAAGATTAAGATGTTAGCGGGGCTGGTTTCTTCTGAGGCCTCTTTCCTTGACTTGCAGATGGCTACCTTCTGTGGGCTCACATGGCCTTTCTCTGGGTGCGTGCACGTCTCCCCTGTCTCTTCATCATCTCACAAGGATTACTGGATTATTCCCCACCCTGTGACCTTATTTAACCTTCCTTATCTCTTTGTAAAGCCCAGTCTCCAAATACAGTCACCTCGAGGGTTAAGACTTCAACATCTGAATTTTGGGAGGGACACTTCTGTCCACACAGAAAGGGAGTCTAGGGCTTAACGGAGGAGAGCTCTCAGAGTTGGGTAGCAGGAAAAACTGAGCTAAGGTCATAAATCCAAGTAACACGTGGCCTTTATGGAGCAGCAGACGGAATGGGAAGATGACTGCAGAAATCGAGTATCCTCCTAGCTCAGAACGGGGAGGAACCAAAACACAGCCATGGTCTGTGGCCTCAGGGGCGGCCTCAGACGGCTGTACTGCGCATGTGCCGCTTGGCGTCCCCGAGGCACCTTCCTGGTGATGTGGGACCGCCGGCAAGCTGCGTGGAAGTAAGGTCCGCAGAGGCTGGGGAGAGGAACAGGGACCCCCCCCCCCCACACACACACCCCCAGGGGCTGCGGTCCTTTTGAACCTCCTGTTCACTGGTCACAGTGAGTGTATGTAAATAAGTATTTTGGACCACTGTGTTTCAGAAACCTCCCTGTCTGTGGCCACCTCTGCATGGAGAAATTGGAGAGAACAGGATTGAAGAACTGATACACTCTGTCCTCGCTGTAGTTCCCCCACCACTGTCCCCTCCTCTCTGTTCTCACAGCTGCCATCCTAGGGCAGGGCCTTACTGGATAATCCTCACTGTGAGGAGGATTAGGCAACATCCTCTTACCTGGCCTCCCCACAGGGCATCTTTGCTTCAGTTCATCCCACCTGCGATTCTTGGAGCCCAGCTCTGGTCCTGTCATCCCTCTGCTTATATGCCTTGAGCTCCTTGGGCTGACATTCGAGGCCCTTACAGGCTAATGTGTCACCATGACGGAAGGACACATTGGCTGCTGTCCCTCAGTCACGCTGAGTTCTTAACTCTTCCTTTACCGTACCCCAGCACGTTCCCACTTCCACAGTGGAGGTTTACATTATTCTCTGTTTAGAATGTTCTCCTCCTACTTTCATATCTGCTGAAATCCTACCTATCTGCTGTCAAGGTCTACATCAAGTCCTACCTAATCCATGGAGCTTGTGTCATGTTGTAGGACGTATGGCATTTATACTTTGTTCATGGTGATAGCTATTTTTGTATTAAAACTTTTCCTTCACTCCTATTCAACTACAAAGTCCCTTGAGAATAGAGGTGGTTTTTTTGTCTTTATCCCATCAACCACTGAAGAGTGTTTTGCATTTAAGTGTGAGGCAAGCACTGGTGGGATGGACTAATGAAATCAGCTTTAGGGTTCTAGGTCTTCTTGATGTTCAGGAGAAAGTTGAAGGACTTTTGTTCATGATGCTAAATAGACTTCATCCACTCCCATATGCTAAATGAAGAAACTATGGCGGAGGGATGGGGAAGAGGTTGATAGGGAGCAACAAACTGTGAGGTAGAGCTGGCAAGCATCACCCCTCCCCAGGGCCTCACAAGATGACTGGTAGAATCACAAGATGACTGGTGGGGCCTCAGACAAGGATGGAACTTGAGACTCTACCTACAGGGTGATGGGGGAGGAGGCATGGCCTCTGTGATGGTTAGATTTAGGGGTTGGGGTATGGGCCCACACACTTAATTCATAGAGTAAAGAGCACATGGGAGCTGTTCAAGGTTGGTTTCATCCGTTTTGTTCTTTTTTTTTCTTTTAAAATAAACATTTTATTTATTTGACAGGGAGTGAGCAAAGCAGGGGGAGCAGCAGGCAGAGGGAGAAGCAGACTCCTTGCTATGCAAGGAGCCTGATGTGGGACTCGATCCCAGGACTCTGGGATCATGACCTGAGCTGAAGCCAGGCACTTAACCGACTGAGCCTCCCAGGTGCCCCCCTCTGCTTGATTTTGTTTGGCTCAGAGCTGGGACTTGGGGAGGGAGGCACAAGGCCCAGACTAAGGTCATCACACACTCCTATACTGTTGGCCAGGACATTGGCCGTGGTCAGAGCTGGATCCCAAGGACCACATAGGGTGGCAACGGCCTCCCCTAACCAAGCTGCCCACTTGGTTTTTCATGTTGACTAAGGGTGAGCTTAAGGTGGCTGTTAATAGTTCACTCAACCTTGACATTTTTTTCTGACCCATGAGGGTGTTATACCAAGACTGAGGAGAGAAAACAGGAGTTAGGAGCAGCAAGGGATGGTTTTAAGCACTAGTTTCTTAAGCTAGTTGGGTGGGAGTGGTTCTCAAAATGTGCATGTTCAGGTTCAAGCTGGGAGATTGAATCAGTAGATCTGAGGTAAGGTTTAAGCATCTATTTTTATAAATCTCTATAGGTGATTCTGGGGGCCAGTGGGGGTTGGAAAATCAAATCTGTAAGGTGATGGGGAGGGTTCGGTGAGGTTCTGTACCATGCCTGACATGTAGTGAGTTTTCAAATGGCAGTGAGATTTATTATTGCTGGCCTCACCTGAAGGTCTATGAATTTATACTGTTTGAGCTAAATATATCTTCCCTCTGATGAAACCAGATGGTGCCTTTGGGCATGAGTGGACGACCCCCAAGTCTGAGATGAATGAAGATCCTATATTTTTTGCTTTAATTTTCTAGGAGCTGTCCTTTCTTTTTCTTCCTCAAGAATTTGATCTCACCTGACTTGTGTTTTATGTGATCTTTGGCAACCTCAGGATTCCTTTACCAAATAATACCTGGAAGCTCCCAGGTGTTAGACAAACTCTGTGTTAGAGTAGGGCAGTGTTTCAGAGACTGTTGTATTGGGAAATGCTTTGTGTTCTTATCAGGCTCCCACTGACCTTCAGACTCTCAAATACGTGTAGATCATGGATTTTTTTGATGAGCCAAGTGGCTTTAAAATCTCTTCCCTCCTACCCCAGTTTCCTACACTGGGTAGACTTGTGAGCGTTCATGCCTATGATAGTTTTTTTTTTTTTTTTTTTTTAAAGTAGGCTCCACGTCCACTGTGGAGCCCAACACAGGGCTTGAACTCATGACCCTGGGATCAAGAATCAGACCCTCAAACGACTGATCCACGCCAGGTGCCCCTTTATGATAGTTTTTAATTAGAAATTTCCACATGTAGCCATTGTTAGAACAGAGTGTTTTATTTTTTTTAATTTTCTTGAGGTATAGTTATTGACACAGTGTTACATTAGTTTCAGGTGTACACATAGTGAGCAGACAACTTTGTTATGATATGCTCAAATGTAGCTGCCATCTGTCCCCCTACAGTGCTATTCCAACACCACTGACTGTATTCTCTCTGCTGCACCTTTCATCCCCATGATGGCAAGCCTGTCTCTCCCACTCCCCTTCACCTCTTTTGCCCACCCCTACCCCCTACCCCCTTCCCCCTGGCAACTGTCTGTTTGTTCTCTGCATTTATGGCCCTGTTTCTGCTTTGTTTGTTCCTTTTTTAGATTTCACATATAACTGAAATCCTGCCCTATTTGTCTTTCTCTGATTTATTTTATTTAACACAATACCCTCTAGGTCTATTCATGTTGTTGCTAATGGCAAGATCTCATTCTTTTTTATAGCCCAGTGAGATATATATATATATATATATATATATATATATATATATATATA
>NC_081570.1:104395135-104409537 GCF_022355385.1 Mustela nigripes | reverse complement strand
ATATATATATATATATATTTATTTATTTTTGTTATTGGTCATTCTGACAAGTGTAATATGATGACTCTTGTGGTTCTGATTTGCATTTCCCTGATGTTAGTGATTTGAGCAGCTTTCTGTGTGTCCCTTTGCTCATCTGAATGTCTTCTTTCTTTCTTTTAAAGATTTTATTCATTTATTTGGCAAAGAGAGAGACAGTGAGAGAGAGAACACAAGCCAGGGGAGAGGGAGAAGCAGGCTTCCCTCAGAGCAGGGAGCCTGATATGGGGCTCAATCCCAGGACCCCCGGATCATGACCTGAGCTGAAGGCAGACACTTAACAACTGAGCCACCGGATGCCCCCTGAATGTCTTCTTTGGGAAAATGTATATTGAGGTCCTCTGCCCATTTTTAGTGATCAGATTATGATTATGATTATGATTATTTTGGTAAAACAGATAACTTTTTGATGTGCAAAGTGACAGGGCAGGCACACTTTATTGTAAGTCTCACTGGCATAGAGATCAGTCTCACTGTGGCCCTGGCTAACCCTGCTGAGGGAAGTCCTGTAGCTTCCAGCCCCAAAGAGGCAAATGGAGGGCAAAATGAGATGACTTCTTAGCCTTGGCCAACTAAGCTGAACTCTCCTGGCTTTTTGGGTTTTGTTTATGTAGATCACGCTCCCCTCAGGAACACCTCCTGGCTTAGACTTCTGCTCTGTGTGAGGGGGTGTTGACTCGGGGTCAGAGATGGGCCCATGTTGATGGCTGCCTGGGAGCTGAGATGCCTTGGCCTGCCTTGGACTCAGAAGAGTCCCTAGTTGCCACCAGATATTTCTTTCCTAAGGAAAGCAGCTCAGTAGCTTCAGTTCTTTTTTGTCTGGCCACCTCCAGAGGTCCTGCTTGCCCTCCTCTGTTGTTATTGTCCTACCTGCCCAACTCGTAAAGTGTGGCGAACTTCCCTTCTTGACTATGGAAATATTACTCTTTCCTGGTAGCAATAATCTAATTCTTTTGGAAGAAGGGGTGGGTCTAAAGGTGTGATTAATAATTAAGAATGATTAAAAAGAACCCTGGCTTTCCACCCTGACCACCAGCCAGCACTTTGTTCTCTTTCCCACAGACAAGCAACTTTGTTGCCAAGAGTTGACTTTCTTCCCAGAGCTCAGCAGGGGTTAGAGCTTCCTTTCATTTCCAGTATTCTATTTTGGCTATCTGAACTGGGGGAAAAGGCTGCTGAAGATTTAACAGACTCCAGCATTCGATGACTGCTGGTACAGTATTATGGAAATCCATATGCCTTCACTAGTTAACTCCCTGTTCACCATAGGGGTCCAATCTGGATTTTCTCCGGAAACAGAAGATGGGGGCTGGGGATGAAGAAACAGGAATAAATATCTTTAAATACAAAGATCCTTCCAGTTAGGCCCTGTTTTCCAGAGTCCCAGGCATCCTCATCACGGAGCAGGGATAGTCTTGCTACAGTCATGGATCCCAGCCCCGATTTAGGGGCGGGTGTAACACCAGATGGACCCAGATCTGGAGCTGGACTAGAGCCAGGCTCTTTGGCTTCTAGTTGAAGTGTCATTTAGTGAGATAGCAAAGGAAATCATTTTAGGGCATCAAGGGTCCCACGGAAGGCCTGGCTTTTGGGGTATCGATCTGCTTTTCTTTTTTGCTATGGTTGATGGGGTTAAATATTTCATCAGCGTGGCGTGGGCCCGGGCATCAGTGGCTGGATCTCGTGGAGGGGCTGACATGGTGGCAGGAGCCCGAGGGGGCTCAGAGCGGTAGCCATCTCCTGGCCCGCACCCGAGGCTTCAAAGACAGGTGCAGATCTGAGTGATTGCTGTCTGGTTGTTTGAAAACTTTCACCAAATAAATAAACAACTTGGGATTTTGCCAAGAAATAGAGCTTTGTCTTTCCTTGTGGGTCTCCTTGGAGACCTAGGAAAATGACGCCTCTTTCCCCTTCCCTAAACATGGGACTAGTCTGGCTGACAAAGAGTTTCACTTTCTATCCTCGTAGAACTTCAGAGAAAGCAACTACGATACTGTGGCTGACACCCAGGGTGTGAGGTAGCTGAATTTTAGGGGTGGGTGCCTTAGAAAGGAGCGTGCATGTGCTGACCACAGACCCTCTCCTCTTTTGGTGAAAACACAGCATTGAATGGTCTCTATTTTGATTATAAGGACATGTTGTGGATTTTGCTGGTTTTGGTTGAAGTTTCTCTATAATTACCCCCAAATTTCAGAGAGCCTTGGTTTTTTTTTCAGTTTTTAGTCCCATGAAATTGAAAGTTGAGAGGGATCTAGAGGTGAGTTTGGACACAGATGTGGGTTTGAGCTGGAAAATGGAACTGATAACACGCAGGCCAGATGCTCAGCCAGAAGAAAAATAAAGGTTCCGGGAGACCAGGCGCCTGCACGTGAGGAAGCCCCTCGGGTGCTGCCCAGTTCCCCCCAGTACCCTTCTTCCCGGTCTCCTTCCACAGCAGTGTCTTCCTGGCAGCGGGTCATGCTTCGAGAGCTTGCCCGTGTCCCCCCAGGGGTGGCCGCTGCCCACACGATTGTGGCTCGACTTTTCTTTTCCTTGGAGATGCAGTGGGGAGGGCTCAGTCCCTGGGCCCTTGGCGAGAGGTCACTTGAAACCATGTCTCTTGGTTTGTTTTCTTGGCTGTTTAGTCATTCCTGCCACTAATGGCGTGGCTGCCAGACTCAGCTGAGACGACACCCTGCAGTGGCCAAGCTGTCAGGCAGTGGGAGCCTTTCTGCCTAGTTTGTACTGTGTGTCTCTGTGGGCATGAAGGTCAGAGATGGCTATCTGGAATCACTGTGCTGCGGCTGCTAGGGAGCCTGGAGCACTTTGCTGTCTCTCCTCCACCCCACCCTCCATGCTCATCCGTCCCTGTCCCTCTAGGAGGGAAGGGACAGACGGTTTATTCTCCGATTTACTGGTAGGCAACCGTGACGAGCCAAACATGGCTCGCCCTGCGGGCAGTGGCAGCAGCAGAGGCCGGCCTTCTGCTCCCCGCCTCCGCCTGGCACCAGCCGTTCTGGTCCCCACTCTTATTCACCTGTGAAAGAAAACGCTTCAGCCAGGAGAGATGGATGACACCAGCAGCAGCCTTCCCCGTAGGGAGTGGGTGCCCAAGCACAGGCTGCTGGTTTTCACGCTTGTCCTTTCTTCTGTGGCCCCTGCTCTGGCAAAGGAAGGGGAGGGTGGACGGAGGCAGAGGCTGCTTCGGGTGGGAGAAGTCAGACCTGGCCACGGGGGCTCTTTCTCTGCGGGGCGTCTCTACTCTGCTTGGGCTAGCGCTTCAGGGTCCTGGTCAACCGCTTTTCTATCTCCGCTCCAATAGATCCGGCCAGCTGTGAGGGCTGCTGTCTTTGTTCTTACTTGTTTGAGGTCTTCCTGACCCTGCCCTCCCTCCCCTGACGCCCACCCATCCTTCAGGTCTTAGGAAAATCATTTTCCCAGGCGGCCATTCTTAATTCTGCCTGTCCCGTTCCCTACTCCCAACATCCTCTGTTATACTCTGCCTCATCAAATCTGTTCTTTCCTAGCATATCATTCACTATGTGTTGTGAAAATACGTTCTCCCTGATATGGGGGCAAAGGATAGGTCTGTCTTGCCCACAGATTTATCCTCAAGTCCTAGTCCTTGGGAGGCTTGTCACCTATTTGAATGAGAGTGGGCTTGGATTTTCTTAAAAATGTTTAGGTCAGTGGCACCCGGGTGGCTCAGTGGGTTAAGCCCCTGCCTTCGGCTCAGGTCATGATCCCAGGGTCCTGGGGTCGAGTCCCGCATCGGGCTCTCTGCTTAGCGGGGAGCCTGTTTCCTCCTCTCTCTCTCTCTCTGCCTGCCTCTCTGCCTACTTGTGATCTCTGTCTGTCAAATAAATAAATAAAATCTTTAAAAAAATTTTTTTAGGTCAGGTATTTAGAGCTACTTTTTTTTTTTTTTAGATCAGGGGACAGAGAGGAATTTAGTCTTAGACCTATTGAAACTGAAAAATCTGTGGTCCAGGACACAGCCAAATACATGGGTCTGAAACTCAAATAAAGAGATCACCCTTGGGGAATAGATTTGGAAATCATTAGCAAGTCCCAGAAGGTGGGCCCCTGTGCCCCCAGTGTTGGCTGCAGTCTAGGTTTGGCATGGTTAGAAGAATAGGATTATGGGGGATGGAGGGCAAGGGTTCTATCTCCAAGCAGATTTTCTTTCCTATGGGTTTATCCATTTGTTTTTCATCACAGAAATGGCTTCCACCTTCCATCCGCGAGAATGTGAACTGTCTAAACAAGAAGGACAAAGCTATGGCTTCTTCTTGCGAATCGAGAAGGACACTGACGGCCACCTGGTCCGGGTGGTTGAGAAGGGGAGCCCGGCAGAGAAGGCGGGCCTCCAGGATGGAGACCGAGTTCTTAGGATCAATGGTGTCTTTGTGGACACGGAGGAGCATATGCAGGTGAGTGGGCTATCTGGGGTTCTCCCTCCAGGATCTCTACTGATTAGTTTTGGGGGTTGGCGGAGAGTTCCCAGCTGCCACTGGCAAGGCAGACCCCTTCATGGCCCTACCTTCTGCCTGCTACTCAAGTCCCTTCCAATGAACTGGGAACTGTAAAACTAGTCCTAGATTGAATAGTGTCAGAGTCCATAGGCATCATGTTTGCTATATGCCAGGAGCTATGCTAGGCAATTTCATATTCATGATTTTGTTGAACCCTTATCACAACCCATGAGCTTCCATATCACATGCCACAGAAGAGGGCTCAGAGGCTCAGAGAACTTCGCTTGCTCATGTGTTCATGCAGCGAACCCATGGATGGTCTGACCTGCCCCAGTTCTCCCTACCCCCTAGTGGATGCTCCTTCCACTATGCCATGCTGTTTCCATTGGCCCAGCTGGGACTGGGCCACAGTCTAGGTTACAACAGTGCTAGAGCCCTGTCCCCTCCAATCTGCCCCTGGATCTTAGGAGGGATGGGGTACGGATGGCTGGGGCCCCATCTGCTGACTCTTTGGGCTTCAGGGGTCAGCAATCTGAATCTCTAGATGCAGAGAATGAGCCAGATGGTGAGGATCCCCTATGGGGGCTTCTTGGTTAAAGTGATCTTTTTCTTCTTCCTAGGTTGTAGATCTAGTCAGGAAGAGTGGGAATTCAGTGACTTTGCTAGTCCTGGATGGGAATTCCTATGAGAAAGCAATGAAAAAACAGGTAGACTTGAAAGAGTTGAGTCAAAGTCGGAAGGAGCCGAGTTTGAATGATAAGAAGCTGCCCTCTGTGGTGAACCAAGGAGCACAGACTTGGACCCAGCCACGGCTCTGCTACCTGGTGAAGGAGGGGAACAGCTACGGCTTCTCTCTGAAAACTGTCCAAGGTGAGCTCGAGGGTGGCCTTTCCTGAAGAAAGATATTATCGGTTAATGACTTCTTTGGCAGATTTTTCAGATGCTCTGGCTGTCCAGCTGCAGCTTCTCCCTTCCAGCCTCCCTCCCTCCCTGGCCTTTTCCCTTGCTTTGACAATTGCGCAATGAGGGATCCAAACACTGGACCCAGCCCAGGGCAGGGAGGGGCGCTGGGCACTGCTGTGCCCCAGTGTTTGTTGGGCTGAGCCTTAGAGGCTAGAGGGTGAGAGGCTGATGCTTCTTTGTTATTCTTTCCTTTCTGCCTTAGGGTGAGGAGGGAGGGGAGAGGGAAAGAAAGGGCAAGAAAAAGGAGATTCTTCATCATAGCTACTTTCGAATAGCTACTTTTTCACTTCTGAGTGCCCAGATGCTCCTTTATTCGGCAAATTCTGGAGCACCTGTTGATGAGGCAGACCCTGGTCTAGTTTCCGAGGAGCCTATACTAGTTCCCACCCTCTTGTGACACTGAAGTAGTGCCTAGCCTCCGCTGCTCTGAGGTGCCTCTGTCTGACAGGAAGTACTAGAAGTACTAGAAGATCTGTTTCTAGAATGAATAGAGATGCAGGCTGGCTTTTGCTCAGTTGCCCGTGGTTCTGTGATGGTGTCTCTGTCATGTAGGTGGGAGACACAGAGGCTACATAAAACTTTTGGGTTCGACCTTGAATGTTGCTCCTCCCACGTTCTTTCTGCTACTGGAGAAGCACGGGTCATAACTGAGTAAATCATAAAGAGCCGAGCAATAGTAGACATAAATTGTTTCCAAGTCTTATTTAACCTATAGCAAGTGATGTAAAGTAGCTATAAGAGGTACTTCTCCGGGCGCCTGGGTGGCTCAGTGGGTTAAAGCTTCTGTCCTCAGCTCGGGTCATGATCTCAGGGTCCTGGGATCAAGTCCCACATCAGGATCTCTGCTCAGCAAGGAGCCTGCTTCCCTTCCTCTCTCTGCCTACCTCTCTGACTACTTGTGATCTCTTGTCTGTCAAATAAATAAAATCTTAAAAAAAAATGTACTTCTCAAGTTTGTCCATTATTAAACATAATGGTGCAGGTGGTCAAGGGAAGCTGGGTGTTTCATAGAAGTCCATTATCAGCAAAATGGTGTAAAAGTTATCATAATTCAGGTTCTACTCCTTGGACTCTTGTGCTAGTATACATAATAAATGGTTTCGATTAGCTTTATAAAGAAAATCTTTTCTTCGTGACAAATATATAATAAAGCAACCGGAGAAATTTTAAGGCAGCAGTTTATACTGTTATTCCTTATAAATCACTTATGTTGTCTTTATGAAGTTACCCTTTGACCAGGTTGAAATATTAGTATTTTGAAGGAATTGGCAGCATTTCTATAAGAAGTACCTAAGTCACATCATCTATTAATCCAGACTGACTATGTGTGCCTGCCCTTCTGCGCCTCTGTTCTCTTAAGCCGGAATGAGTGAGATTTCGGGACTTCACTGGTGTATGATGGTTGGCGATAGTACTAATTAAAGAGGACAGAGTGGAACAGAAGCCTTCTAATTCCACAAAGGCAAAGAATGGGAGTAAGGCACAATGAAGCAGCAAGGGCACAGCTTGGTGCTTTCTGCCTGAAGAGGCCACTGCCCTCTGAGATTCTTTCCTTGCATTCAGCGGGGCTCAGAAATTGTACTCGGATTAATAGAAACCAGCCAATCAACATCCATGTCAAGCTTTTGTGCCAGGAGCTATAATTTTAATTCCAGATCAGAAGCCCCAGGCTATTTGACTTAGCCTAAAAATTGGAAGTTGTAATTTTGCCTTTTTGGGAGAAAACCCTTTATAATTGGACTTTCCATGGAATAGAGTTGTAATGCTTGTCCATGCCCTTTCAGGTAAAAAGGGAGTGTATATGACCGATATAACGCCTCAAGGTGTGGCTATGAAAGCTGGTGTCCTGGCTGGGGATCACTTGATTGAAGTGAACGGAGAGAATGTTGAAGATGCCAGCCACGAGGAAGTGGTGGCAAAGGTATAGCCCAAAGGGGACTTTCCTTACTTTTCACTCTACTCTTACTGCAAGTGACAGGAAGACACGAATGGCAATTTATGATGGGAGGATTATAGTGATGAGAGGTTAACCAACCCTTTGCATTAAGAGGGTCCAGACACACTAGTGGTGTCAGCAGTGTTAACATGGGGTTCTGGAATAAGGCCTTTGCTGGTTTCAGGTTTTTGGAGAAAAGCATTCTAAAGTATTGTTAACTTTAGCTTTTGGATCTTATTTGTACCTGATTGGGAGCCCCCTCCGAATTTATAACAAAGTCAGTGTTCTAATAAAATGTTTTAATACGAGCTGGCAGATAACCAATGTGGTGATGGATAGAGAGCTACACATAGAGAGTATTGGAAGACATGTTACCCCAAATCTTATGTTCCAGCACAGTTCCCTGACACATGGATAGTCCTCTGAGGTTTTCCTTTGTGGTCATATGGAACCTTGAAAACTGACCAACTTAATCTTCTCTTGGTAGAATAATTTTTCAAAGTAGACCTTTTCATGCTTTTCCAAACTCCTTTTCTAGACTTAAGAACCTCGCTTAAGCACATTTCTGGGTTTTCTGAATTCTAGCTCTCACTTGGATTCAGTTAGCATCTGTGTGGGTGAGGTCATACTTAGCAAAGGCAGACACAGTTATGGACATGGAGATAGCGTTGACCAGTGAGATGGTAGGAAAGAGTATCATAGTTTAAACTTGGGCCTTACATTCCATTATTTTCTATCGAGTCCAGAGACTGTGTGTCTCCAGGAAGAAACTTTCCTGCTTCCCACACTGTTCTTGGCGATGGCTGTGGGTCTTACCTGTGTGTGCTGTTGCAGGTGAAGAACTCTGGAAGCCGTGTCATGTTCCTGCTGGTGGACAAGGAGACTGACAAGCTCCATGCTGAGCAGAAGATAAAATTCAAGAGAGAGACAGCCAGTTTGAAATTGCTACCCCACCAGCCCCGGGTTGTGGAGATGAAGAAGGGAAGCAATGGCTATGGTTTCTATCTAAGGGCAGGCCCAGAACAGAAGGGTAAGGTACTAGAAGGACAGAAAACTTGGTGGTATAACCATCTAGTTCTTCAGCCACTCTGACTCCGGAGTTCTTTTAGGCCCTCAAGTCCCTACCAGCTGCTGAGGGGACAGCGAGAGACTAGAGAGCATAGCTGGATCATTTTCCATGGGGGCCATGGTGGGCATCTCAAGGTTTCCTTAGCAGAATGATGAGGCAGAATTTTGGATCTGGGCAGTAGTATGCTGTAATTTGCTCTTGGGAAAAAAAAATGCCCTAATTTGTAGCATTTGTTGATTTTTTTTGTTGTTGTTTATATTTTTTGTGGTGAAAATACTCCCAATTGCAAGCCACGAATGTGCTGTCCTAGCATGCAAAGTTGAGAATTCTTGAGCAGAATTAGTTCCGGATCTGAGTAAGGGGTGTGGGTTGGGGTCTGGGAATCAAATAGTATCCGAAATCTTTCTGATTCCTTCTAACTCAACAAGGAAAGAATTAAGGTCCTTATAGGGAAGTTGACTATATAAAGGAATGCAGGGTCAGGCCATTAGCAAACTGTTGTTCTAGACGTTGCTATTTTCTTTTCATCATGTATATTTATAGTAATATGAATCAAATTAACATTTGATGAATTATATAAAAACATCTTCAGGGCCTTATAGAATATCAAGTGACTCAAACAGGAATTCTTCAGTCAAGGAGCCTACTACTTAGTAGAGGAGATACAACACGTATGTCCATGACCGAAGGTGGAGGGTGCGGGGCACCATAAACTGGGGTAGAGTACTATTGGAATTCAAGGTTGGAGCAAATTTTTCCTACTAAAAAAGTACTGGAAGGCCTCATGGTAGAGATAGCACCTGAGCTCAGGCCTTTGTAGTATGAATAGCATTTGAACAAGTAGATGGTGTGGGGACAGCGAAGGCCATTCCATGAGGATAGGATTGTGTGAACCACTCAGGGAAACGTGGGTGCAGTTTGATCGGCATCTGATCTGTGGCACAGAAAAGCATGTCAGAAAGGCAGGTTGGAAAGAGATGATGAGGACCTTTAATGCCAGGCTGAAGAGTCTGAACTTGGCTCTGTAGTTGATGGGGAGTGAAAACTTTTTTCAACAGTGTGAGAGACAAAAATTAAGCCTGCAGCATCTTGGGGGCTTTAGAAATCTCCGTTACTCCTAATAATTCTGCAAGAAGAATTTCTGAAACTGAGGGCTGGGAAAAGATACAGGAATTATTATAAGGGACAAAGAGTTATAGTTTAACTGGGATCAAATTTAGATCTTGTTCCGTTCTAGAGTCTGTGCTTGTGCTGTTGTACCCAGGAAGACTTGGTCAGACATTGCATCAAGATGAATCTGAAGGCAGACCTGCATTGGAGAAAGCAAGGATTAGGGACAGGGAGAGCTGTTGGTAAGGTGCGGTAGTTGTTAGGTAGATTTCAGGCAGGAACTAGATGAAATGTGTTTAGGGAGAAGAAGTGGGACCACAGAAGAGATGTGTCAAACATTAAGGTAGCATCAAATGACCTAGCAGTTGATTGGAATACGGGGAGTGGATACTGTGGAAGAATTGATGTCAGTGACTGGGGTGATGGTGCTTTCATGAATAGGTGACTGAGGGGAGGAGCTTTGGGATGGGGGAGATGGGCAGAGATAACTTTTGGTTTGAACATGTTACATTTGAGGGGACTATGGGCTATCTACTTGGAGATGCCCAGCAGCAAGCTGGAAAAGTGAAACGAGCTTGTTAAAATCGTGGGAGGGGGCGCCTGGGTGGCTCAGTGGGTTAAGCCACTGCCTTCGGCTCAGGTCATGATCTCAGGGTCCTGGGATCGAGTCCCGCTTCGGGCTCTCTGCTCGGCAGGGAGCCTGCTTCCTCCTCTCTCTCTGCCTGCCTCTCTGCCTACTTGTGATCTCTCTCTGTCAAATAAATAAATAAAATCTTTAAAAAAAAAAAATCGTGGGAGGAACAAAAAAAGTGTGAGAGATCTAAAGGCATCTGGTGAAGGCAGTTCAAGTGAGGAGAGGAAGGGTAAAGATGCATCTTTGAGGCATGCACACACAAACACATTCATAGTTGAATACATCCAATTGCTACTAAAATACCAGCATATGTTTCTTAGGCTCTGAGTTCTTTGGTTTTGTTCTTCTTTCTTCTTTCTGCCCCATTTTAATGGCTTAGCATCTACATAAGATGTATGGGTACAAGGATGCTCACTGACTTCCTGGGAACTTGCTCACTCTTAATGCTTAGCCTGCGGTTTTGTCCAGATTATGTCTCAGATGTGTTTAGTTACAACATGATTCTTTTCTTTAAGATCCTTTCATCGGTAATGGCTGAGTTTATTCCTGGAGTAAGTTGTGGGCAGGGAATGTGGCTGGATGGTGTGCTTGTCATCTTCCTTGGATGCTGGTGGGCGGGGCAGTAGTATTCAGAATGACTTTTAAATCTATCTCATCTGATAAAATAAATGGGTCCCAGCAGAGAAATGCTACAGCTTAACTTAGGGGCTTTTCTGATAATTTTATTTCACTTTTGGGGAGGGTAGGTCAAGTCATCAAGGACATAGATTCCGGAAGTCCGGCAGAGGAAGCTGGCTTGAAGAACAATGACCTGTTAGTCGCTGTCAACGGCCAATCTGTGGAATCCCTGGATCATGACAGTGTTGTGGAAATGATTAGAAAGGGAGGAGATCAGATTTCGCTGCTGGTGGTAGACAAAGAGACGGACAACATGTATAGACTGGTAAATAATTTAAGGCTATACATTCACGCATTAAGGTTGGCGTCCATGCCCTCAAGTCCTCAAACTTTGGCTAAGTTACCACTTTGATTTTCAAATTGGAAGGGCATAGCAATCATCATTAAGGCAGCACTGAAGTTCAAACTGGTAGTGATAAGAGAATGCCAAGTAGTAGGTACATGAGTTTTAAATGCTTAGATTCAAAATTTTGAAAGAATTTGCAAATGTAACTAAAGAATTACTCTTGGTGATCTAAGAAAAATCTATGAACTATAGCCTGGGAAAAGGCGGATGTAACCCTAGCTTTCCCAAATAGGAAGCAATGGAATCTTAAACCATAGGCCAATGAATTCCATTAACCCACATAAAAGACTAGAAAGGGTTTTTATTTTTATTTTTTTTAAAGATTTTATTTATCTGACAGAGAGAGAAAGACAGTGAGAAAAGGAATACAAGCAAGGGGAGTGGGAGAGGGAGAAGCAGGCCTTCTGCTGAGCAGGGAGCCCGATGTGTGGGCTCAATCTCAGGACCCTGGGATCAGGGCCTGAGCCAAAGGCAGATGCTTAACAACTGAGCCACCCAGGCATCCCTAGAAAGGATTTTTAAATAGCTTCTAAGCCCTTAGCAAGGAAATGGAATCACGGACTCACCAAGACTAACTAACCCTAGTGTCAAACTAACCTTATTTGCTCTCAACTTTTAATCACAACTGGTGTTATCTGAATGTTTTGTTTCTTTTAATTTTATCTTTTAATTTTATCACAGGAGGTGAGGTGTTCAGACTAGTTTAACAGACATGTGGGGGTCTTCTACGTACCATCGCTAGGTCATGGTCATAAAGATGAACAAAGATGGACTTGTTCCATGCGATACACAATAATGGAAGCATCTGAAGGTGCATAAATGATACAGAGGAGGAATGTGGTAGGGTGTGGTATTAGTCCCTTTTTATAGATTAGCAATTTCTTAGTCTCTTTAAACTTCATTTAAAAAAAATGTCACCCACTTTTTAAATTTGAACCCAACCTGAATTTGAACGCAGGTTCTTTTTTTTTTTTAAAGATTTTATTTTTTTATTTGACAGGCAGAGATCACAAGTAGGCAGAGAGGCAGGCAGAGAGAGAGAGAGAGAGAGAAAGAGAGAGAGAGAGGAGGAAGCAGGTTCCCTGTAGGGCAGAGAGCCTGATGTGGGGCTTGATCCCAGGACCCTGAGATCATGACCCAAGCCGAAGGCAAAGGCTTAACCCACTGAGCCACCCAGGCACCCTGAACGCAGGTTCTTAATTCATTATACCATATACCCTCTCAGCACATTTTGATGAACTATTTCAAGATACTTGCGTAAAGAAGATTAAAGAGTGAGCTGGACTGGACGATAGAACAGTTAATGGGTTTTTAGTTAATGGGTTTTTAAAATGGGTTTTAGCTAGTTGTACAACCTTATCTGAAGAATCCTTGATATTGGAACAGTGTCAGTCTGAATAGATGACTCCAGTGGTAGGCTTCTTATCTTCAGCAAGTTTATTACCAAATTTGGATGACAACATGGAAAATACTCAACATACTTAAGTCATATGGACGGCTTAATGTATTGATGGGTAATTAATTTACTAGAGATTGTATTCAAAATATCCAGTCAGGATAGAAAGAAGGGTAAAAACTAATGAGTTTAAGTTTAAACAGGAATAAATTTCAGGTACTAAACTAACTTAAAACTAAATTGTATGAATACCAAATGGTGAGACCTGATTTGAGGACTACAAAAAAGACCAGAAACCTGATTATACTCTAAGTAGCCACCCCCACCCCCCAAAAGGCAATTTAAAGTTACCTTAACTGACACTTGGCTTTTGGAGATGATAGTCTTTCTGTCCGGAGTTGTTCAGACCATACTTTAAATGGCCCATAATGTGATCTTGGGCAAGTTACCCTCCCTGTGTTTGCCCTTAGTTGTAAGATCGGGATTGCTACTGTGAAGGGTTATATGAGGTAGTATTTAGAACATTTAGAACAATGCCTGGCACATAGATATGTTATGTTTGTTAAGACAACCCTGTGTCCAGCTCTGAGAACATAACTATAAGAAGGCCAGTGTCCAGAAAGGAAATCAGGGCAGAGTTTTTGGAGATCACCATATGAATATTTAGTTTGACTAAGCGTAGACTTTGGGGAAGAAAGGAGAACATTTTCAAGAATTTGAAAGGCTAGGGATGCCTGGGTGGCTTAGTTGGTTGTCTGCCTTTGGCTCAGGTCATGATCCCAGGACTCTGGGATCAAGTCCTGCATCGAGCTCCTTGCTCAGCAGGGACCCTGCTTCTCCCTCTGCCTGGCGTTCCCCCTGCTTGGTGCGCTGGCGTTCTCTCTCTCTCTCTAACAAATAAATAAAAATTAAAAAAAAAAAAAGAATTTAAAAGGCTAAATGGTAACTATGTAAGGTAATAGATATGTTAATTACCTTGATTGTGGTGATCACTTTACAATGTGTACATATGTATCAAATTACACCATACACCTTGAATATATACAATTTGTTAATTACACATTAATAGAGCTGGAAAAAAATGAAGCAAACACTGACAAAGTTGAAAGTAGAAATAGACAATTCTACTATAATGGTTGGGAGACTTCAATATCCCATTCTCTATCATGGATAGAGCCACCAGTCAGAAGATAAGGAACTCAGGGGCTTGAACAAAAGAAACTAACTAGATCTAACAGAAATACAGAGCACTCTGTCCAGCAACAGAACACATTCTTCTCGAGGGTACATGGGCCATTCTCCAGGACAGACCATATGTTAGACCACAGATTAAGTCACAACAGCCAAAAGATGGAATCAAACCAAGTGTCCACTGACAGATGAATGAATTTAAAAATGGTGGTAAATATAGTGTGTGTATATAAAATTAAAAAAATATATTTAAAAGAATTCAGAAGGTTATTACATGCAAGAAGCCCCTACTTTTGGGGTTTTCTACAGGGCATAGCTTAACTAAATAGAGAATGTATAGGGAGCTAGCTTTTGGCTTGACACATGAAGCTGCCAGGAACAGGGTAGCCATTTTTGCCAAGTGGTGACCTTCCAGCTTGTGGAAAAGTTTAGGCAGAAGTCAGGAGGTCACTGCTCTGGCTGCTGTAAAGGGGATTCTGGCATCAGTTCTTTTCCAGTCCCTCCTGATTTTATGACAATGATTTCTCTGTAATGTTCTGGTTTAATATAAGAGAGAACTTTGATCTGAAAAGATGCCTGTCCCCCC